>NC_142877.1:28540075-28691590 GCF_051225735.1 Oryctolagus cuniculus
AAATAATAAATCAGGCCGGCGCCGCGGCTCACTAGGCTAATCCTCCGCCTAGCAGCGCCGGCACACCGGGTTCTAGTCCCGGTTGGGGCGCCAGATTCTGTCCCGGTTGCCCCTCTTCCAGGCCAGCTCTCTGCTGTGGCCAGGGAGTGCAGTGGAGGATGGCCCAGGTGCTTGGGCCCTGCACCCCATGGGAGACCAGGAAAAGCACCTGGCTCCTGGCTCCTGCCATCGGATCAGCGCGGTGCGCCGGCCGCATTGCGCCGGCCGCGGCGGCCATTGGAGGGTGAACCAACGGCAAAGGAAAACCTTTCTCTCTGTCTCTCTCACTGTCCACTCTGCCTGTCAAAAAAATTAAAAAAAAAAAATAATAAATCAAAAATGATTTTAAGGACATTGATTCTGCTTGTATTATTTTTTGAAAGATTTGTTTATTTATTTATTTATTTGAAAGAGTTACACAGAGAGAGGAGAGGCAGAGAGAGAGAGAGAGATCTTCCATCCGCTGGTTCACTCTCCAATTGGCTGCAAAGACCGGAGCTGCGCCGATACAAAGCCAGGAGCCAGGAGCTTTTTCTGGGTCTCCCACGTGGGTGCAGGGACCCAAGGACTTGGCCATCTTCTACTGCTTTCCCAGGCCACAGCAGAGAGCTGGATCAGAAGTGGAGCAGCTGGGACTAGAACCAGCGTCTGTATGGGATGCCGACACTGCAGGTGGCAGCTTTACCCACTACACCACAGCCCCGGCCCCTATTTTCCTTTCATTTTAGCCAATTTCCACTCTACCTCTGTCTTGATTTCAGCGTAAACTTTAATAGTTTCTGTTCCCATTTCACAGAGAATGTGGTTTTGCATCTCTAGAAGCACACCAGGAAAATAAAAGGGTACTATCTGGCTCTGTGCTGATGGATAGGAAAAACTTGTTGAAGTGGATGGTTTTCTGGAAAACGAAATTACAAAAATAAACAAAAATATTACAAGTATCATCCAAGAAATATGTCCTATAAAGCTCTGGACTCAGATGGTTTCATGGAAAAATTCTCTCAGACTTTGACTGCACAGATAATCCTCACCTATAAACATGTATTAGTGCACAGAAAAGACAGAGTGGGGTCTGTTTCATTTCAGGAAGCCACCATTCCTACTCCACTGATTCCTGACGACAGCAGAGAGAGAACTGCAAGCTCAGTTCAGGGGAAATTCTAAAATTCAGTATCACTGTATATGAAATTAAGCGATGAATTTGTTAAATGAGAAAAAACATAAACAGATGCCAAAAAGTCACTCAAAAATTGCTACTAAAAGGATTACTCTTAATTAACCAAAAACAGTTGAAATGAAGATTCAGTATTATATGCTACCATGACTCCCTGTAAAATCAGCAGGGGCTCCGATGGCCTGTTTTACGCCCCCTCTGGATCTGCATGTCCCCTGCCCAACCTTCTTATCAAGTAGACCAGGTGCAGTTCCTGCTTCTCTCCCAGCAGTCGGTTTCAGTTTCCCGCCACCTCTCGGGATCATTCAAATGGACCGGTCATCCTCTGCAGGACCTAGGGGCCACTTCATTCTCTTGCTTCTATAAAGTCCACCCTTGTAGTCCTTGGTGGTTCATTCCCAAGGGCAGCTCCTGCATGTAGCGTGCAGAGTCCTCCCCTGGGATGTACTAGCAGATTTACCTAATAAACCGTAGTCAATCCCAACTGTTAGGGGACAGAGTTGTGGCACAGCAGGTTAAGCCACTGCTAGTGAGGCCAGCATCCCATATGGATGCCAGTTAAGAGTACAAGCTGCTCCACTTCTGATCCAGCTCCCTCTTAATGTACCTGAGAAAGCAGTGGAAGATGGTCCAAGTACTTGTGTCCTTGCACTCATGTGGAAGACTCAGATGAAGTACCTGGTTCCTAACTTCAGCCTGGGCCATTGTAGCCACTTGTGGAGGGAACCAGCAGATAGATCTCTTTCTCTGCCTTTCAAGTAAATAAATAAATCTTTTAAAAAAAATTGGGGGCCGGTTTGTGGCTTACCGGTAAAGCCACTGCCCGTGATGCCAGCATCCCATATGGGTGCCAGTTTGGTGACCTGACTGCTCCACTTCTGATCCAATTCCCTGCTAATGTGCCTGGGAGAGCAGCGGAAGAAGGGAGAGAGGGAGGTAGACTTGGAAGCAGCTCTGGGCTCCTGGCTTAGGCCTGGCCCAGCTACAGCCATTGCAACCATTTGGGAAGTGAATCAGCAGACGGAAGATCTCTGTCTCTCCCTCTCTCTCTGTAACTCTTTCAAATAAATAAATCTTAAAAAAAAAAAAAAATCCTACCTGTGAGGTTTGGCTTTTCCCATAACCCCTGAATGGGGATCCCTAACACATAGGATGAAGAGGTCATTAAAACAACTATTTAAGGGCCGCGCTGTGGCTCACTTGGTTAATCCTCCACCTGCAGAGCCAGCATCCCATATGGTCGCTGGGTTCTAGTCTTGGTTGCTCCTCTTCCAGTCCAGCTCTCTGCTGTGGCCCGGGAGGGCAGTGGAGGATGGCCCAAGTGCTTGGGCTCCTGCACCCACATGTGAGACCAGGAAGAAGCACCTGGCTCCTGGCTTCGGATCGGCGCAGCGCCGGCCATGGCGGCCATTTGGAGAGTGAACCAATGGAAGGAAGACCTTTCTCTCTCTCTCTGTCTATAACTCTACCTGTCAAATAATAAAAAATTAAAAAAAAAAACTATTTAAAAGAGTAATAGCATCAGTATTGGTGAGTGTGTAGACAAAGAACATGGTGGTTTTGAGAGTATAAATTGGTACATCCTTTTGGGAGGACAATTTAGCAGTATGAAATAATATGCAATGTGCATACCTTAAGACCCAGCAACCCATGTCTAAGAAGAAACACCATCACAAATAATCTACATATAAAGATAGTTACTGATGTATTTGATTGTAAACGTAAAGAAAAAAAAAGTTAAAGCCCTAAGTACAAATTCTGTACATCATTGTATTATCACAAGATTGATTAGGAGGCGGGCGCTGTGGTGCAGTGGGTAAAGCTGCCACATGCAGTGCCAGCAGCCCATATGGGCACCAGTTCGAGTCCCAACTGCTCCACTTAACCTTTTATGCCACATTGCCAGTCCCACAGCTGAGTTCACCCAATCTCTAAAGAGATTTATTTAAATTGGGGGCTGGCACTGTGGCACAGTGGGTTAAAGCCCCAGCCTATAGCACCAGCATCCCATATGGGCACCGGTTTGAGTGCCAGCTGCTCCACTTCTGATCCAGCTCTCTGCTATGGCCTGGGAAAGCAGCAGATGAACCAACTCCTTGGGCCCCTGCACCCACATGGGAGACCTGCAAGAAGCTCCTGGTTCCTGGCTTAGATCAGCTCAGCTTTGGCCATTGTGGTCATTTAGGGAGTGAACCACCAGCGGAATGGAAGACTTCTCCCTCTGACTCTACCTCTCTCTGTAACTGTCTTTCAAATAAATAAAAATAAATATTAAAAAAATCATAGGAAAAGATGAAAATCTCCTTAATTCAACTTATAAAGTTAGAATGATCTTAATGCTACAATCTGACAAATAATGTAAAAGAAAACTGTGTGACTGATTTAACTGTTGTCTTCCCCAATAGTCTATAGGGTCCATGTGGGTAGAATCCTTTTTTAAAATTCCTACTCCCCAGAATCTGTGAATGATAGGGAAAATGGAAATTAAATTTGTAGATAGAATTAAGGTTTCTGATCAGGCAGTTTTTTTTTTTTTTAATTTTATTTATTTGTTTGAGAGGTAGAGTTACAGTGAAAGGGAGAAACAGAGAGAAAGGTCTTCCATCTGCTGATTCACTCCCCACATGGCTGGAGTTGAGCTGATCTGAAACCAGGAGCTTCTTCCAGGTCTCCCACGTGGGTGCAAGGACCCAAGGACTTGGGCCATCTTCTACTGCTTTCCCAGGCCACAGCAAAGAGCTGGATCAGAAGTGGAGCAGCTGGGACTAGAACTGGCGCCCATATGGGATGCTGGTGCCATAGACAAAGGATTAACCTACTAAGCCACAGTGCCAGCTCCTGATCAGCCATCTTTAAAACAGGATCAGCTTGGATTACTCAGGTCAGCCGGGTGTAATCACAAGGGTTCTTCTAAGTTGTAGGAGGTAGGATGGACAGAGATGCAATAAAACTGACTGCACAGATGGTGAGGGGGCCACAAGCCAAGAAATGGGGGTGGCCTCTGCAAACTCCATAACAGCATCCTGGGACAGGTGTTCAGCGTAGTGACTGAGCTGCCACAGCTAGGGACACCTGCATCCCACATCAGGGTGCCTGGTTTGAGTCCTGGATATGTGCTTCCAATAGTAGGAGGCAGCAGATGATGGCTCAAGTACTTGGGTCCCTGTCACCATGTGGAATACTTGGATGTAGTCTCTGGGCTCCTGACTTTAATCTGGCCCAGACCTGACTGCTGCGGGTATTCAGGGACTGAATCAGCAGATGGAAGACCTTTCTCTTTTAAATACAACAACATCTCCAGAAAGAACAAACCTTTACCTTGATTTTAGCCCACAAGCGTTGGACTACTAATCTACATAATTTAATTAAGTCTGTGTTGTTTTACACACTAACTTGGTGTTATTGTATTATAGCAGCACTGTAAAACTAATACAAACACCTAATAGGAACTTAACATTAGTTGAAAAAATCAAATTGCAAAACCCTTGGGTCTATAGATAAGTAGGTAAAACAGAAATAACTCACTCCCAGAATCTGAATGGCCAAAAAGCAGCTGAATACCTTGAGCCTCCCTGACACAGAAGAGGTGCACATCAGAAACTATCAAATCAGTATAGGTTGTGGCTGCTGTGGCATAGCGGGTGAAGCTGCCGCCTGCGATGCCAGCATCTCATATGGGCGCCAGTTCAGGTCCTGGCTGTTACACTTCTGATCCAGCTCTCTGCTGTGGCCTGGGAAAGCAGTAGAAGACGGCCCAATTCCTTGGGTCCCTGCACCCACGTGGGAGACCCTGAAGAGGCTCTTGGCTCCTGGCTCCTGGCTTCAGATCGGCAAAGCTCCGGCCATTGTCCAATTGGGGAGTGAACCAGCGGATGGAAGACCTGTGTGTGTGTGTGTGTGTGTGTAACTCTTTCAAATAAATAAATCTTTAAAAAAAAATCAGTATAGGTCATTGGCATCATCCTCTGGGGTCCTCCATCATGTCACTGGGAAGGAGACTTGGGGCTTCTCTGGGATGACAGCGCAGTTAGATCTCAATGCCAAATCGGGGACAGATGAGGCACTTTAATCCATGCTAAAGTCTGGATGTTTGTACTAAAACTTTTTTACAGCTGTACCAGCTTTATGGGGATATGAAAACCCCTGGAACTGGGCCAAAGATTCCTGGGAATTACCAGTAAAGGTCACGGAGGTTATCTAGAACGATATAAAGCCGTAACTGCAATGGTTATGATCCAAGCATGCTGGAGTTTTTACATGCTGTTTCATGAACGGATACGCTGTTTACACACACAGAGGCCCCCATGAAAATTAAGTTAAAGGAAAACGGGGGGGGGGGGGGGGAAGCGTGCATTTTCCTTACCATTCTTCTGCATGATCTGCACATTTTGCTTTAGATAGGTGATTTGTGCTTTTCTTATATTCTGCAGGGTTCCCTGTGACATTTCATTTTCTGTTTTTATATAATTGATGCCTTATTTTATGATGCTAACAGAGACTCCTCTATACCCATAAACCCTACTGCAAAACACTGAGATACAAGATAAAAAGGAGTACAAGTCACCACCCCGACTAAGCTCCATTAATTCACAGCTGCTTGAGAAGCATGAGAGTCCTTCTTAAAGGCCAAGCAGAATACTAACATTCTTCTTGCACCATGGAAGTTAGGCTATCAACTTCACGAGAATATACAATCCAAAAATATGTTACCAGACTTAATTTTTGTAAAGGCTTTGTGAACTTCTTACCCTGACCCTGCAGACAAACGTGTGGTGGCTGAAGGAAACTTCTGTCACCTGCCCTTGTGTCTTCACTTGCCACTTCCTCTCCTGTGCTGCAGCCAGTACTATTAATGCAGTACACTAACAGCTCAAACACTGAAAATACACTAAGGGCTGCAGGTATTCTCCACGCTGAATTCCTGGGACACTGAGTCTTGGCTTCCAGCTTGTGAGGTACCACGTGCCCTTCTCCCACGCCTGGCCCTGGGGATGGGACGCCGGGGCAGCCTCAGCCATCTCACTACCTGCAGGGCAGAGGCAGAGGATGGCAGAGGGCAAGGACGGAAGAGCCCCTGAATTGTGGCCTTGCTCTTTTTTTAATTACTTGCAGATTTACTGCCCGTCTCCCACCCCAGTCCTCAGCCCTGGCTGTACATTGGAATCCCCTACTAATGCTCTCTGGGTCTATGCTCAGGGGTTCTCATTCAGCTGGTCCTAGGCGCAGCCTGGCCTGAGACTACAGGAAACTCCCCTGGTGATATAATGAACTGGGGCTGGGAACCCCGGATCTAGCTGTACATTTGACCTCATCCTGTGGTTATCTATGTCTGCTTCTTCCCTCTCCAACTAGATTATGGGCCCCAGATGGCCTCCCAAACAATGTTTGTAGTCCTTCACAAACTGATTCCAAGTGCCTGTTGCTGATGGAAGTAGCACCCGTCAACCCCTCAGGAAGGCCCTGCCCTGGAAGCCTGATGCCCTGCCTTGGCATCACCATCCACTTAGATGGTCCCCACTGAGCTAGAACAGAATGCTGTCTCCCCCACCGGGCACCAGAGGGAGCAGCTGGTTTGTGTTCAGAGGCCACCTTGCATAAGAACTACCCATTTAAACACGTGCCTCTCGTTGAGCACAGGTGCTCACACCACAAACAGCTCCCAGGACACATGCGTCTCCCACGGCACACTCACCCCTCAGAGGATGGTCCTCACATCCACCAGGGCGTGGGATCACCTACACCATTTAACTGGTTTTGATGGGAGGTGTAGGGCCGGATTCACAAAGGACTGACCACATGAGCCACGTCTCTCCACTGCACAGTTCTGTCCTGTTGAAGCCAGCCCTCCCCTTCCTTCCACCTGCCCCCCAGCAGCTGGCCCAGCCCCTCTCCTGCACTCCCCTCCCTTCTAAAGGCTGACGCTCCCCAGGACTCCATCCCTGCCCTTCTCATTAACTCTTCTCCTTGGGGGCTCTCAGCCCTACTTAGGGCTCCTCAATCTGTATTAAACACAATGAGAACTCCCTCCCCAGTTCAGACAGATAAGGCCTAAGAGGCTTCCCTACTTTTACTCCACGGGGGTCAGAGGGAGAGAAATACCTCATCTAGGTCTTGGGGACTGGGCTACAAAGCAGAACAGAACACAGTAAGCATACAACAAGGGTTTCCTGAGTGAATGAATTCATAAAAATGGACTGCCACCAGCTGCCAAGGGACCCTCCCTTCTGAGGCCTAGACGTCACCTGCTCATCCAGGATCCGAGGCCAGGCCCTTCGGCTACACCAAGCACACCAAGCTCAGCGGTGCTCACAGGCCTTTAATCTGCAACTGCCTGGCCACACTCCATCCCTACCACAGGCTGGTGGGGAGGGTTGGCCATACCAGCTCCAAGTCCAAGTCCAAGAGGGAAGGGCTAGGGTCAGGCTGGGGCTTGGGCAGGGGACTCCCGGCCCCACGCGATGAGGGAGTTGCTGGCCTGGGCAAGCTCAGTGATGGACACCCGGCCTCGCTGTCGGATGAAGTTGGCCACAGCAGCCAGCTCCTCAGGGGTGATGTAGATGAACTTGCCCCGGTCGTCAATCACACCTGTGGGCACAGGCAGGTTGTGGGGCTGCGCCCTCGTGGACTGGCCTGAGGGGGCCTGCCCACTGCTCGCAGCTGCCCCAGATCCCTTCAGGTCTCCAGCGTGCCTGTCCTGTCTTGGCGAGGCATCTCAACTCAGGCTTGCCTTCCCGTCCTGCTCACCCCACACCATCCCAGGCTTCAGGGTGCCCTCCTTGTAACTGCATGCAGCTACTTAGTGCCCTTCTTTGCACTTCCCTCCCAGGTCCGGGATGCTCATCCTGCAGCCCCCTGTGGCTAGACATTCCCCAAGGCCAGGTTGGGCAGTGACTGATTCTCATCCTGTCTCACCTGTTAGAGTCCCCTCAGCCAGCAAGTCCTGGATACGGTTTATGGTGTCCTAGGAGGAGAACAGTTCTCAGAGCAGAGGCGGGTACTGACGTCCCCAAAACAAACACCTGCAATCCTCCTCTCACTGTAACCAAATCACCTTCCCCTCTCATAGCACCCCCAACTCTGTGCTTGTCATCTGGACGGGCCCTTGGGAGAACCGGCTCAGCAGAACCCCACCCCACCCCAGGCCCTCCTCCGGAGAGCTGAGCGGAGCAGTGGTGATGTCTAGTCACCAGGCTGGTGCAGCCTGTCTGCAAGAGAGTTGTCAAGGTAACTGGACTCGGCTGGGGCTGGTGGGATGAGAGGTTTGGATTGTTCTTCTTCTCCTCTGCCTGTTATTCCATCTATCAAAAATGAAGACTGCTGGGTGTCAAGAGTTTCCTCCACTCTACTCACTCTCACTGGGAGCAAGGGACATCAAGACTCTATTTTTAGGGTAGGCCTCCTCTGCCAGCTACACTGACCCCATAGGAGGCCACCTTCCAGGGCTTACCTGAGTCCGCAGGCCCACCTGGGAAGCCAGATCTTCCAGGAGCACAACCTTGGACTGCTGTAAGGAGGGAAAGGGGGCACGCTCAGCACGGGCAGTGCCTCTCAGCCTGGCTACCTTCTGAGCTGTCTGTAATGGGTAGCTGGATCAGCACTGCCCATGTTCCTGTGGGAGAGCCTTGCTTCCCTCACAAAGACAAACTCCCACAATCACCCTCACACAGGGGCATGCACACTTGTAAGTGCTTTCATTCCCCATCTGGGAGGAGGGATCTGCCCCAAACCACCACCAGCCTCCTGCCCAGTCCTGGACGGGGTGTGGGGGGGCTACTAGAGACAGACGCGCCAGGGCCCACTGCCTCCTTTTCCTCTGCATCTAGCCCTATCTTTTTAACATCACAGACACGCTGGAGAAAGGGAGTGATAGTCACCAAAAGCTATTTTTAAAAACTGTCGCCAGGACTTGTATTTGCTGAGGACCTACCAGGACAATGTGGCGCTGAGAAAGTGGGACATGATGGTAAACAAACACAGCTCCTACCCTTGAACTCACAGGCCACCTGGTGGGACAGGTGAGCACATGGACAGGAGAGCAGATAAGGCCCCCCAAGTCCTGGGCTCTCTGCAGGCAGTGGGAGCTTATTGCTGCGTCACCTTTGCTTCAGCCCCTGGGCTTGGACGCCCCACAACCCTGACATGCCCACACTTCTTTCCACCCATCCTCTTCACACATCAGCAGCACAGAGACCTCCCTTAAAATAACCGCCACTAACACTGCTGAGTGCTTGCCCCGTTCCACGTGCTGCCCTCACACCGCAGTGGAAACTTCAGTTGCGGGGCACAGCTGAGGGTCCACATGGGAAACACGGGCAGGTGCCCCAGCCTCCCCCACAGACAGCATGGGACGTGAGAGAAGGCGGGCAGTCCTTCACATTTCCATGATCTTCCACAGCGAGTGAGCTGGAGGAGGAGTGACACGGTGACACCTTCCCGGCTGCAGATGGCATGTGACTTGTTTGAAATGCCAAACCGAATGTGCCAACAGGGAGGCGAGTGAGAGGCGGCTGGGTCGGGGGTGGGCAAGCACAAGGTGATCTGGCCAGCCGGCCTCTACCTACCACGCAGAGAGCAGGAATAGAGATCTAGTGACAGCTCGGAGCAGGGACGTGACATCACCACAGCTGGTCCCCGAGGACCCGGGCTGAGGTGCTGTTAAGGCCAAAAGCACATTTGGTAACAAACCGACAAACCCGACCTTGGTCAGGAGGGCGAGGGGCCTGACAAGACTCAGCCACCCCATACGTCACAGGAACTACACTGTGTAGAAATGCTCTCTGGCTCTCAAACTTTAGGACGGAAGGGCCTGTCTCCTTGAAGCGAGAAGGAAGGTGAGTGGGATGAATTTCAGAAGGTCTCCTTCTCCTTGCAAGACAGCAGCTCTGGGAGACTCACCACCAGCAGAACCCCTAAGCTCCCAGAGTTTATGGGCGCCCCCATGAGTGGCACCTCCAGGGAGTGATCAAGGGTGAGGTCAGAACTGCCCAGGGGGCCTCCCCTCTGCAGAGGAGAGGGGCACACTGAAGCTGACCCCCTCCTCTCAATCCACCTCGGAAGGCTTCCTGGAGGAGAGACCATGTTGCTGTCTCCTAGGCAGGTGAGGACGGCGAGTTCCCAACAGCAGTGGTCAGTATGAGCTATCCTGCCTGCCCTGGTGGACAAAGCCCTCCATCAGAGGGGGACACACCAGCCTGAGGCTGCGGCCGGCCAGCCTCTCTCCCTCTAAGGAACCCGGGGCCCCAGGCTGCTGAGAGGCATCAAAACACTGCTGTCTCTCAGGAGAGGTGGGGGGAGGATTATGCAAGTCCCGGCTCCCTGGCAGCCCGGGTACCACCTCCACCATCGCCCCCGCTCCCTCTGCACCGCTTCCCTCAGCCGCCTCTGCACCTCTGAGCTGCACTGGCAAACCTGTCCCCTCACCACATCCTCTGTGGGAGGCAGGGCTGCCGAGCGAGATGCTCTTACGCAACCCCGAGCGGCATCGTGTGGCCTGCACAGCGGCTGCAGACGGAGGGAGCCCACCGCTGCCTCGCTCACCCTACACTCCCAAGGAAACACCATCCTGTCTCCGCGCCAGACCCAAGTTCCCAGCAGGAGCACGTGGCAGAGCCTCCGTGTGGAAGGACTGACAGGAAACACACGTGGAGAGGCTTGGAAACACGGTGACTCACCGAGCGTGGGGTCTGAGGAGCAGGGGAGCTGTCAAAGCCTGGGTGTGCGGAAGCCATCAAAGGCCCGTGCCGCCCACACACACCCAGCCCCGCTCCACACTCGGGTGGAGGAGAAGGGCCTCCCCTCGCTAGGGCCCAGCAGCTCAGCCTCTGGGCCTCCCTGCATGAACCTGATGGACCTCCCACAGCCCCACACATGTCTGCCCCTCTGGGCCTGAGGAGAAGGCACACAACACGCACACGCAAGGCAGGGACCGACGCTCATGCTGGTTCGCAGCCTCTCACCTTAATGTAGTTGACGAATTCTGTCAGGAAGCTGTGGGACTGGAGGGGCAGAGAAGTCACAGTGAGCCCCCCGACAGGGACCACCAGGGTCTGTGCTGGCCCACCTCCCAGGACTGCCACCTGCCCGGGGGCCTGTCCACCCACCTGCCCGCCTGCCCACACAAGCGGCAGCGCCTCCTGAGATGAGGGTTCGGGGGCACCACCTCCACTGTGGACAAGACTTCGCGCCACCACAGCCTGGGGGACTGACATCCACTCCCTTCTCCCTGCCCGGCCAGTGTCTGGGATGGGAGGGTAGCCCTGGTCTAGCATGTGTGGCCTGGATGGGTGCAGGGAGGGGCTCCCCAGGGGCAGCAGGCACACCTGTTCCTCAGTCATGGTCTCGCCCACGCCCTCCTCCTCCACCACGAAGCTCTCCTTCAGTTTCAGGTACTCTTCGTGCTCCCGCTGGGCCTGCTCCTCCCGGGCCTTCCTCTCCTCCTCCTCCTGTGGACACAGAGGAGCAAGAGTCGGGTATCTGGGACACGTGCCCACCCAATCACAGCTCTGGTCCTCGCTTCCCTGCAGGGCACTAGGGCCTAAGGTCCAGCTCTTACTCAGCGACAAAGCTCCTTAAAGGCTGCGACTCCCCAGGCTCCAAGCTGAACAACAGACAGAGGCCCCGCCCGTCATCAGCCCCCACCCCACGCAGACAAATGCCACTCAGCCCCCTCCGCTCCCTCCTTGCTCAGGGATCTACCTGGTGAAAATCTCTCGACTGGCCTGCCATGATGCCACTCCACCACGCCCTGTAGCCACACCTGCCCTCTCTACCCTGTCCTGTCCATGCTTCACGAACAAACAGCCAGCCTCCATTTCCTCTCCTCTTATTCACCAGCCCCCGAAACCCTCCCCACCAACTCTGCAGAGACCTTGGGCACAGCAACCTGCCCTTCTTTCCCCCTGCATTCTCCTGGCTCCCCTGCAGCTCCCTGGGGCATCACCACCCCTGCCCCTTCTCTCTCCTCCGCACTCTCACTGAACACCTTGCTCATGTCCAAAGCACTGATAACCACCTCCTCATCAGCGACTGTCACAGCTGTATCTCTGCCCAAATCTCTCCTCCTAAACACATGACAGCCCTTGTGACACACCCGCCTGGGCCATCCATCTCACAGGCACCAGACCCCACGATCTCCTCACATCCAGTCCTCCTGCTGAGCCCAGGCTCGGGGAGTCACACAGCCATTCAGCCTGCTGCCCAGGTCAGAAATGAGGCCCTATCTCCCAATTATCTAACTTCTAGAAAATGCCTCAGTCCACCCCTGTTGCTCCCTTGTCATCCCCACATAGTACAACAGCCTCCTCCTAAATCCAATCCATTTTCCAGGACACTGACAAAAAAAAAATTCTTTTTAAATATTTTATTTACTTGAAAGGCACAGTTAAACAAAAAGAAAACCGAGGAGAGAGAGAGGTTTTCCATTCGCTGGTTCACTTACTCTCCCAGCGGCCACAATGGCTAGGACTGGGCTAGACAAATGCCAGGAGCCAGGAGCTTCTTCCAAGTCCCCTACGTGGGTGCAGGGGCCCAAGCACTCGGGCGATCTGCTGCTGCTTTCCCAAGTGCATTAGCAGGGAGTTGGATTGGCAGTGGAGCAACTAGGAATTAAACCAGTGCCCAAGTGGGATGCTGGTGCTGCAAACAGTGGCTTAACCTGTTACACCACAGTGCCGGTCCCCGAGAAAAATTTTTTTAAAACATGAAGGTAATGGCCGACGCAGTGGCACACTAGGTTAATCCTCCGCCTGCGGCGCCAGCATCCCATATGGGCGCCAAGTTCTAGTCCTGGTTGCTCTTCTTCCAGTCCAGCTCTCTGCTGTGGCCCGGGAAGGCAGTGGAGGATAGCCCAAGTGCTTGGGCCCTGCACCCCATGGGAGACCAGGAGGTAGCACCTGGCTCCTGGCTTTAGATCAGCGTGGTACGCCGGCTGCAGCACGCTGGCCATAGTGGCCATTTGGGGGGTGAACCAATGGAAAAGGAAGACCTTTCTCTCTGTCTCTCTCTCTCACTGTCTAACTCTGCCTGTCAAACACACACACACACACACACACAAACCATGAAGGTAGGGGGCTGGTGTTGTGGCACAGTGCATTAAGTTGCCTCCTGTGATGCTGGTATCCTGTTTTGGAGTACTGGTTCAAGTACTAGCTGCTCCACTTCTGATCCTGTTGCAGAAGATGGCCCAAGTACTTGGGCACTTGCCACCCACGAGGGAGAACCAGATGGAGTTCCTATCTCCTGGCTTCAGCCTGGCTCAGTCCAGGCCATAGCAGCCATTTGGGTAGTGAACCAGTAGATGAAAGATATCAATCTGTCTCGCTGGCGCCGCGGATCACTAGGCTAATCCTCCACCTAGTGGCGCCGGCACACCGGGTTCTAGTCCCGGTCGGGGCGCCGGATTCTGTCCCGGTTGCCCCTCTTCCAGGCCAGCTCTCTGCTCTGGCCAGGGAGTGCAGTGGAGGATGGCCTAAGTCCTTGGGCCCTGCACCCCATGGGAGACCTGGCTCCTGCCATCGGATCAGCACGGTGTGCCGGCTGCAGCGCGCTGGCTGCGGCGGCCATTGGAGGGTGAACCAACGGCAAAAGGAAGACCTTTCTCTCTGTCTCTCTCTCACTGTCCACTCTGCCTGTCAAAAAAAAAAAAAAAAAAAAAAAGATATCAATCTGTCTCCTCTCTCTGCCTCTGTCACTCTGCCTTTCAAATAAATAAAATCTTGCAAAAAAAAAAAAAAAAAAGCTCTTTATACAACACACGAAGGTAAAGCTGGGGCAGGGGATATTCAAGATGAGCCTGAACCCAGTGCCAGAAAACAAGAAAATGCTCAGAAAGCAATGAGGGGATGGGAAATGTACACATCAGCCGTCTGAAAGGGCCCCCAGTAGTTAACACAGAACAATCTGGCAAGAAGATAGATAACATGCTACTGGGTTATAACACAATGTACAAGACAAATACAAGTCCATGTGGATGAGAAGAAATGGCTGGATAAATATGCCCTTCAAGTGGATGAAAACAGAAACATTAAAACAAAAAATCGAGGGAACTGTGTACGGGAGGAAGAGCTAGGCCATCTAAGGGCATTAGGCAGGATAGGTATTCAGAAAGGTGGAAAGCTGTCTCGGCGAGTACAGAGGAGCCTGCTGTGTTCCGGCCCAGTCACTACAGCACCCACAGCCAGGCTTCCTGCCATCCAGGGTCCCGGGACAACAGGTCTTCCCAGCTGTGGAAGCCCTGGCCCTCCCACGCTACACCCATCTGTGCCATTCCCTTTCTTGGGAAGCTGGTTCTCAGACCAGAGGAAGCATCGGGCGCACCAACATCCGCCAACCGCCGCTCCTGAGCCCCTGCCCCATGCCAGGCCCTGATGGATCCACCCTCTCTTCCCAGTACCTTTAACAGCGTCAAGGCCCTCACTTCTCAGTCCCCTCTCGCCCCAGCCACCCCGCCCCCTCAGTGTGCTCTGACGGCACCAGGAGCACTCCATAACCCTAAGTGCACTGGAAACCTCAGCGCAGGCTCTGCTTTGCAGGAGCATCGACTCCAGCAACCAAGTAAACCAGGCCCGCCCTCGTGCCTGCTCCACGGCCCACCTTCCAGGCGGGAGAATCGGGGGAGCTGCATGGGCAGCAGGACCGGCGAACCGGGGTCAGAGGTCAGCCTCACCTTCTGCTCCTCCTCCAGGCGAAGCCGCTCTTCCTCCTTCTTCCACTCGGCCTCACGCTGGGACTCGAGGCGCTTCCGCTCCTCCCGCTCAGCCTCCTCTGCCTGGAGACAGGTCTTCATGGGGGCACATCCCCCGCCCCCAGCTAGAGGCTGGCCCTCCCAGACCACCCAGGGCCCAGACTCTGCCCATAGGAGCCCCGAGGGGAACAGGGAGGGTGGGGCTCTTCCCCACTCCCCAGAGCTGCACCCCAGCCCTCCTGCTTGCCTCGCGCTGGGCTTTGCGCGCTTGCTTCTCCTCTAGCTTCCGTAATTTCTTGGCTCCAATTTTCCCAGACACATGTGCTTCCACTGGCTTCTCAACACCTTCTTCTTCCTGGGCTGAGTAAGGTCAGAGAAAGACAGTTCAGGTCCTAGCCCGACAGGGCTGCTGCTGCTGACGCCACCCCTCGCTTGTCCCCCTCCTCACAGGGAGTCTCCTCCCCTTCCTGTGGATGTCACCAGTCCCGCTGTGCCCTCCAGACATCCGCTATGAACGTGTGTGTGTGTGTGTGTGTACGGGCACGTGTGTGCTGGAGTGGGGAGGGGGCTGCAGGACAAAGTAAAAGGTGACAGACTTAGATACTGCATCACTGTAAGAGGGAGGCGCTAGGTGCCAACAGCCCAGTGTCAGGAACGCGGGCAGGACGTCCAGGCTTGCAGAGATCTCTGGTTTCTCTCTGGGCCAAAATTCCAGGCCAGAATGGCCTCATAGAGAAATTCACCTGGGCCCCAAATCTGAAATTCTCCTTGCTATAGTCAGAAACTGTTGAGGGTTCTAGGATCGGCCACTGGCCAGGATTATCCTTTGTCCCACCACAGCCAATCCAACATGGCAGCCCCATCAGAGGGCTAACCCAGGGCCAGCTAAAGTTACACACACACACACCCCCCATGCTGAGCAGCAGGGGTGTCTGACCTCAAGTCAGATGGGGGGATGGCACAACAGTGGGTTTCTTTTTGAACCAAAGGAGCTCATTTCCAAGGGTACGAAGCAAAAGTCCCAGATGCCCCCTCCTAGGCTCAAGGCAGCGATCAGGGGCCAGAGAAGAGACGCTCCTCTCACATTCTAAAGGCCCTGTTGGTCTGGCAGCACCAGGGATACGGGGGCCTCTGTGTCAACCGAATGTCTCATCTCCAAATCCTACTGGGGTTACAAGGAACCCCGACTCCAAGGACGGTGCTGGGATATAAGGAGGAGACTGAGGAACCCTCTGGATGGTCTGAAGACTTGCCCACCTGCTTGGACACTAAGAGCCTGCACGAAGGAAGCGGAAGCTGGGTCAGCGGAGTAGGGGTCAGGGCCTGGAACTGTCGGCCCCCAAAATGACAGCCCAGGTCCCAAGTCTTCTCCAACACCACCCTGGGCTTTACATCCCACTCCCTTCCTAGTGCCCTGCCCCACCAGGCTGCGTCCTTCTTACCAGGAATGGCACCTTCCTCCTCGTTCTCATCTGCTTCTGTCCAGGCTGCCCGCTGTGCTCGACGCTGGGCCTGCAGCCGGCTGCCCAGGTCCCTTCGGCGCCGGGGCCTGCCTCCAGGTCTGTGCTCCTCCGGCTCCAGAGGCCGAGACTGGGGCACCCGGCCTGCCTCTACTGGCTCCGCCTCATGATGCGGGGACTCTTGACCAGCTTGGGGAAGAGAACACAAGCTGCTGACGGCAGGTGGAGCAGCCTGCTGGGAGCCCCAACTTCCTTCCAGACTCCCAGCATCCACAGCGGTCTGACCATCCAGGCCTCTGCAACGCAGACCTACCCCTTGGTCCCATGTGGCAAGCTCTCTCCCTCCTGCTCGTGTTGGAACTCTCCTCTTCCCTCGAGGCCTCACCTTTCCAACTGACCTGTCAGGGGACTCCCACCCTGGCGTCTCCAGATGTCATCAAATGCCCACTGCAGGCCTTCTACTTCCTGCCTTGGCTGCCATGATTTTATCTGGGATGTACACTTCCCAGGTGGGGGCTGCATCTCCCCTCCCGGAAAGACTCATAGGCTACCTGCCTCACCCACCTCTCTCCCGTCCTTGAAGCCTGCAGGTGCCAAGGCAGCCCGGGGGCCCAGAGACACACATAAATAAATCCACTGCTCATACTAAATGGGGGTGGGGAGGTGCGACCGATGTGTCTGCGTCCCGGCCAAGGACATGGTCTTCTGGTCAGGTGCACGAGATAGGAGGGAAGGGCAAGCCGGCATAGCTGCCCTATTGGGAGGAGACGCAGAAAACACTCAGACGTGCAGGGGACGGCCCAGCAGCCGGCCCTGGAGTGGGAAACCCCGGAGGCCTTCCCAACGGACATCACGCAGATGATGGGGGGCAGAGTGTGTTTGCCCGAGTCTGGCTCCTCTGGGCCTGGAGGTCTGAAGCGCCACGGGGCGAAGAGAGCAGCCCGCAGAACGCTGGGCTCACGCCGGGCTCTAGGCCGCCACCTCCCCCACGCCCCCAAACGCGCATGCTCCCAGCCTGCCGGCCGCGCGCCGCAGATCCTCGTCAGCCAGCGCAGGTACGCCGGCGCATGCGCAGGAGCCGCGGCGCCGCGGCCGGGGCGATCCGAGGGCCCGAGAGCCGCGGCTAGGCTGGCCCCGGCGCGGCGGCGCTTCCTACCTGCTGCCGCCCGGCGCCGGCTGCGAGTTAGGAAGAAGATAAGGCCGACAAGGACAACTGCCGCTACCAAGTACACCGCGAGCGCCACCATGGCCACGGCCTCCGGGCGCCACAAACGCGCCCGCCCCGAAACCCGGAGTTTCCCAGGCCCCGCCCAGCGCCCCTGCAGCCCCGCCCTTTCCAACGTAAGCCCCGCCCATTTCCCGACCCCGCCCAGGCCACGCACTTCGCAGGCAGGCTTCAATTTTTCGAAGCTGTGCTTCCGGGGTGTAAAAAATGTTAGGTGAAAATTTTCACAAACGGTTATGTACAACATGTAATGTGGCTTTAAAAAAATCACCAAACGGGCCGGCGCTGTGGCGCAGCAGGTGAAGCCGCCATGTGCAGCGGCATCGCACATGGGCGCCGGTTCGAGTCCTGGCTGCTCCTCTTCCCATCCAGCTCCCTACTATGGTCTGGGAAAGCAGCAGCAGATGGCCCAAGTTCTTGGGCCCCTGCACCCACGTGGGAGACTCGGAAGAAACTCCTGGTTTCGACCTGGCCCAGACCCGTTGTTGCAGACATTTGGGGAGTGAATAAGCAGATGGAAAATAAATAAATAAATACATCCTTAAGAAAGTTAAAATCACTAAGCAATACCACAGAGTGTTTATGAAAATAAATGTGGGAAAAGTACAGAAAAAGGCGCTTGAGATTGACAGTGCAGTTCCCGGCTTATGCAAGTGGGAAGGCAGCAGAAGGCGCAGGTACCTGGGCCTCCGCCACCCATGTGGGAGACCGGATATGGAGTTCTTGGCACCAGGTTTCAGTTTGGCCAGACCCAGCCACTGCAGCCACTCAAATAAATAACTGCCTTTCAAGTTTAAAAATAAAATGAGAGGGAGAGAGAACAAATTTTGCATTTAAATAAATTGTAAATTGTGATGTATTTTTTACTCACACCTGCAGTCATCTTTAAAAAACAAAACTAGCTTTATTAGGTTGCAGACAAATTATGATCCAGTTTTCCAGAGTAAGCATTTGATGCAACCACAGGGAGTTTAGATTTTATTTTTAAAAAATACTTATTTATTTGAAAGGCAGAGTTATAAAAACAGAGAGAGAGAGAGAGAGAGGTAGCTTCCATCTGCTGGGTCACTCCCTAAATGGCCACAATGGCAGGAGCTGGACCAATCCAAAGCCAGAGGCCAGGAGCTTCACTGGGTCTCCCATGTGGGCAGCATTATGTCTCCCAAAGCCAGTAGCCAGAAACTCCATCCTGATCTTTACCACATGGATGGCAGTGACCCAAGCACTTGGGCCATTTTCCACTGCTTTCTTGGGTGCATTAGCAGGGAGCTGAATCGGAAGTGGAGCAGCCAGGACTAGAACTGGCACCTACATGTGATGCCAGTGCTGCAGGTAGCAGCTTTACTCATTACACCACAAGGCCAACCCCATCGGGGTGTAGATTTTAAATTCCTGTAAATGTTTAGGATCTGGGGCTGACTTTATGGTGCACCAGTCAAGCCATGCACCTGTGGGAATCCCAGCTGCTCCGCTTCCAATCCAGCTTCCTGCTAATGCACCTGGGAAGGCAGCAGAAGATGGCAAAAGTACTGAGGTCCTTGCCATCCATGCGATCAGGATGGAGTTTCTGGCTCCTGGCGTTGGCCTGGCCCATACATAGCCATTTGGGAAGTAAACAAGCGGATGGAAGATTATCTCTACTGCTCCCTCTCTCTGTCACTCTTTTTTTTTTTTTTAAAGATTATTTTTATTTGAGAGGCAGAGTTACAGAGAGAGCTTCTTCCAAATCTCCCACATGGGTTCAAGGACCTAAGCACTTAGGCCATCTTCCACCGCCTTCCCAGGCCATTAGCAGGGAGCTGAATTGGAAGTGGAGCAGCTTGGACATGAATTGGCACTCATATGGGATGCTAGTGCTGCAGGCGGAGGCTTAACTTACTACGCCAGAGCACTGGCCCCAAATAAAAATAATCTTAATGTTTAAAAACATGTTTAAGAACTATAAAATGCTCAATTAAATTGTTTTAAAAAAACACCTGGAGCCTGAATATGAACTAAATCTTTTTATTATTATTATTACTATTATTATTATTTGAAAAGCAGAGAGACAGATTTTCCATCCAGTGGTTCACTCTCCAAATGTCAACAACAGCTAGGGCTGGACCAGGCCAAAGCCAGGAGACTCAATGCAATCTGGTCTCTCATATGGATGGCAAGGACCCAAGCACTTAAGCCATTTTGAAGCATTCCCTGCTGCTTCCTGGGGTACCCAGTGGCAGGAAGCTGGAATCAGGAGCATAGCTGATACAGGAACCCAGACATTCCAGACATGTGACACGGGCTTCCCAAGTGGCATCTTAACCATTGCTCCAAATGCTAACCTCTAGAAATAATTTTTAAATGAGCAAAAATCCCAATATAGTTGAAATAAAAATGACATTGTTGATAATTATTGATATTGGGTGATAAATGTACAGGGACTCATTCATTTTTTTTAAAGATTTATTTTATTATTTGAAAGAGAGGTCTTCCATCCACTAGTTCACTCCCCAAATGACAGTAACAGCAAGAGCTGAGCTGATCTGAAGCCAGGAGCCAGGAGCCAGGAGCTTCTTCTGAGTCTCCCACGTGGGTGCAGGGGCCCAAGGACTTGGGCCATCTTCCACTGCTTTCCCAGGCCATAACAGAGAGCTGGATCGGAAGTGGAGCAGCTCGGACTAACTAGCGCCATATGGGATGCCTGCACAGCAGGCAGCGGCTTTACCCATTACGCCACAGCTCCAGCCCCAGAAGACATCTGTCTTTATCTCTCTGCCTTTTAAATAAAACAATAATTAAATAAGTAAAAAGTAAAAATTCAGTGTCAGTTCAAGTCCCAGCTGCTCTATTTCTGATCCAGCTCTCTCTGCCTTTCAAATAAATAAAATAAATCACAGTTCTCAGCACTGACTACGGTCCATCATATCTGTGCGTGGTACACTGGTGGCTACACCCACATCCCTGACAAGCTCTTCCTAGCCTGAGCCTGGAGCTGAAGCTGTAGACATCCGGGAGATAGTAGGTTTGCTGAGGACAATCCTGGGGTCTAAGAAAGTTCTCTGAGGTTATCAGAGAGCAGCAGCATGAGGGAAACTGGCTAATCAAGCATCCAGAGGCCTCCAGACTCCCAATGCCCCCTCCCAGAGGAGTTGCCGCAGACGTTGGCAGAGCTGGCCCTGAATGTGCCCTGCTGCTCGGCCATCATCCTCTTGAAGAAAAAGGCTCCTATGCACACCTTCCTGCTGACTGAAGCTGCAGCTTCGGCTGAGATCTGCCGGCAGCTGAAAACCAGGCAGCTTCATCACGCCTGGGAGATCAAGAGCAGCCGCTCCCCATCGCGGATGATCTGTTCTCTAGCTTTAGAAAGTTATCTGTGGAGGTGAGCATTTAACAGAGAGTTAACACACGCCCCATCACGCCCCACCACAGGGCCTCGGTTCGAGTCCCTGCCCCACTTCCCGCTGGTGCACCCTAGGAGCCCCCGTCCAGCGGCCCCTCAGGCTGCCCATCTGGGAAAGGGGCGCTGGGCTCCCGAGGAGTCTAAGCAGCATCCCGGGCGCCCTGCGCGCGGACGCTTCAGCTTTCGGGTCCGTCAGCGGCTACCCTGCCGCCCCGGCCCGCCTGCAACTTCGGCTCCCGCGCTGCCCGCCCACCCCGCGGGAAGAACGGACACCAAGCCGCCCTCTTCCGGCGCTACCCGGAAGTGCTGCGCGACTCCCGGCAAAGAGGCTTCTGGGGATTGCGCGGGCTCCCGCGGCTCACCATGGCGGCCTCCTTTGTTGGGAAGAAGATCGTGTTTGTCACCGGGAACGCCAAGAAGCTGGAGGAGGTGCTGGGATGATGTGGGGGGAGGGGGTCGACCGGCAGGCGGCCGGGAATAAGGAGCCAGAAGCGGCTTCCGGGAGGAGGTGTGGCGGGAGCATGGCGAGTTGGGTCGGCCGGGAATGATGGGTCAGGACCCGGCTGCTTGGAAGGGACCGGGGCATGAGGAGGCGCCTGCCGCCCAGGAGTGGGGCCGCCCCCGGGTTGGAGAGGGATGATGGGGGCTTTGACAGATCGGGACGCGGGGCCTCTGAGGACAGTGGCGCCAGGGTAGCAATGTCTTTGTCATCTGTCTCAAAGGTCACTTACAGAGTTAGGCTCCCAGCTGGGCCCCTTCGCTGCTCTGGGACCGATCCAGATCCTGCTCCTGGTCGAGGAGTTTCGGAGACAGAGAGGGTGGGGGTCGGGGGTCTAGACTGAGAAGCCCAAGCCCGTAAATGGTCCAGAAATGTCCTCAGCCTCCCTCCTCATCTGTGAAATGGGAAGTGCAGAAAGACAGGGGTGCTACGTTTCCTCTCCTAGAGGCCCCCTCAGCGAGGGGACACATGTTAGCAAGGGAAGCGCATCACAAATGGATTTTTTTTTTTGACAGGCAGAGTGGACAGTGAGAGAGACAGAGAGAAAGGTCTTCCTTTGCCGTTGGTTCACCCTCCAATGGCCGCCACGGCCGGTGCGCTGTGGCCAGCACACCGCGCTGATCCGATGGCAGGAGCCAGGTACTTACCCTGGTCTCCCATGGGGTGCAGGGCCCAAGCACCTGGGCCATCCTCCACTGCACTCCCTGGCCACAGCAGAGAGCTGGCCTGGAAGAGGGGCAACCGGGACAGAATCCGGCGCCCCGACCGGGACTAGAACCTGGTGTGCCGGCGCCGCAAGGTGGAGGATTAGCCTAGTGAGCCGCGGCGCCGGCCCACAAATGGATTTAATCAGCTCTGCTTGCACAGGAGCAACCATTTAGAGAAAGCTCCTCCCCTTCCCCCTCTTAAAGACGTACTTATTTGAAAGGCAGGGTGACACAGACTGCTGCTTCGGTCCCCAAGTGCCCCCAACACCAGTGTAGGAACAGGCGGAAGCTAGGGTCCAGGAACAACATGCAGTCTCACCCTTGGGTGGCAGAAAACTAAAGCCCTTGGGCTTTCATCTGCTGCCTCCCAGTGCATTAGCAGAAGGCTAATCAGAGCTTGGAGCAGGGGCCTGTGCTGTGGCATTGCGGCTAAAGTTGCCTCCTGCAGCACCGGCATCCCATATGGGCACCAGTTTAAGGCCTGGCTGCTCCACTTCCAATCCAGCTCCCTGCTAACAGCCTGTGAAAAGGAGAATGGCGCAATGCTTGGGCCCCTGCCACCCATGTGGGAGGCCTGCAAGAAGCTCCTGGCTTTGGCCTGGCCCAGCCCCTGAACCAGAGTATGAAAGATTTCTCTCTCCCCTGCAACTTTCAAATATATATAAAAGTGTGGAGTAGCCAGTACTCAGACCAGGCACTCAGCCGGCGCCGCGGCTCACTAGGCTAATCCTCCGCCTTGCGGCGCCGGCACACCAGGTTCTAGTCCCGGTCGGGGCGCCGGATTCTGTCCCGGTTGCCCCTCTTCCAGGCCAGCTCTCTGCTGTGGCCTGGGAGTGCAGTGGAGGATGGCCCAAGTACCTGGGCCCTGCACCCCATGGAAGACCAGGAGAAGTACCTGGCTCCTGCCTTCGGATCAGCGTGGTGCGCCAGCCGCAGCGCGCTGGCCGCGGTGGCCATTGGAGGTGAACCAAAGGCAAAGGAAGACCTTTCTGTCTCTCTCACTGTCCACTCTGTAAAAAAAACAAACAAACAAACAAAAAAACAAAAACCAACAGACCAGGCACTCTGATATGGAATGCAGGTGTGCCAAGTGGGAGACTTAGTTTACTTGGCAGTATTTGCCTGGAATCTCTCATTTTTCTGCTTAGATTTGATGAAGCATGGCCAAATGTGTTAGAAATGTGATTGGACAGCCAGCGCCTCAGCTCACTAGGCTAATCCTCTGCCTGCAGTGCCGGCACCCCGGGTTCTATTCCCAGTTGGGGCGCCGGATTCTGTCCCGGTTGCTCCTCTTCCAGTCCAGCTCTCTGCTGTGGCCCGGAAAGGCAGTGGAGGATGGCTCAAGTGCTTGGGCCCTGCACCCCGTGGGAGACCAGGAGGGGGCACTTGGCTCCTGGCTTCGGATCAGCGCAGCGTGCCAGCCACAGCACGCCGGCCCTGGCGGCAATTTGGGGGGTGAACCAGCGGAAAAAGGAAGAACTTTCTCTCTGTCTCTCTCTCTCACTGTCTAACTCTGCCTGTCAAAAAAAAAAAAAAAAAAAAAAAGAAAGAAATGTGATTGGACAAAGGCTATATAATCCAATGCCTTTACGTCTGTGTGCAGCATTTCTTCCTTATCAGAAAAATAGGCTCCTTCTGAGATTTTTTTTTTTAAGATTTATTTAGGCCGGTGCCGTGGCTCAGTAGGCTAATCCTCCGCCTTGCGGCACCGGCACACTGGGTTCTAGTCCCAGTCGGGGCGCCGGATTCTGTCCCGGTTGCCCCTCTTCCAGGCCAGCTCTCTGCTCTGGCCAGGGGCCAGGGAGTGCAGTGGAGGATGACCCAAGTGCTTGGGCCCTGCACCCGCATGTTAGACCAGGAGAAGCACCTGGCTCCTTGCTTCGGATCAGCGTGGTGTGTTGGCCACAGTGTGCCGGCCACGGCAGCCGTTGGAGGGTGAACCAACGGCAAAAGGAAGACCTTTCTCTCTGTCTCTTTCACTGTCCACTCTGCCTGTCAAAAATAAAAAAAAATAATAAAAATTAAAAAAAAAAAATTTGATTTGGCCAGTGCCGTGGCTCACTAGGCTAATCCTCCACCTTGTGGCGCCGGCACACCGGGTTCTAGTCCCAGTCGGGGCGCCGGATTCTGTCCCGGTTGCCCCTCTTCCAGGCCAGCTCTCTGCTGTGGCCAGGGAGTGCAGTGGAGGATGGCCCAAGTGCTTGGGCCCTGCACCCCATGGGAGACCAGGAGAAGCACCTAGCTCCTGCCATCAGATCAGTGCGGTGCGCCGGCCGCAGCGGCCATTAGAAGGTGAACCAACGGCAAAGGAAGACCTTTCTCTCTGTCTCTCTCTCTCACTGTCCACTCTTCCTGTCAAAAAAAAAAAAAAAAAGATTTATTTATTTATTTGAAAGGCAGAGTTACAGAGAGGCAGAGAGAGAGGTCTTCCATCCGCTGGTTCACTCCCCAAATATCTACCACAGCCACAGCTGGGAAGCCAGGAGCCAGGAGCTTGCTCCAGGTCTCCCACACAGGTGCAGGGGCCCAAGGACTTGGGCCATCCTCCACTGCTTTCCCAGGCCTTAGCAGAGAGCTGGATCGGAAGTGGAGCAGCTGGGACTTGAACAGGTACCCATGTGAGATGCCAGCACTGCAGGCGGTGGCTTTACCCACTATGCCACAGCACTGGTCCTGAGATGGGGTTCTTTTTAAAGATTTATTTACTTGAAAGGCAGAGATCTTCTATCTGCTGGTTCACTCCGAAAATGACTCATGGCTGGGGCCAGCTCCCAGACAGGCAGGGCGATATTAGAGTAGTATTTTTAGGATTTGTGGCCTGCTTTGGGGAAAAGGGGTTTTAGTTTCTGTGACCTGCATTGGGAAATTCTATTTTCTCTGGCTTCCCTTGAGGGGAGCAAGCAGCAGAAAGACAGGGAAGTTTAGAGAAAGGCTTTGCTGTTTGAGTCTTCTTCAGGGCCCCAAAGAGCCATGCTTTGGGGGATTATTTTCTGAGCCCCAGCAGAATGATGTGGGGCATCTGCTGTGTAGAAGACTAAAGAAGGCTTTGGGCCCAGTCTCTTACAGGGAGCGTGCGGCTAGCCGAGAGGACTGCTGGGATCAGAGATACGGAGCCCACGCAGGCTGCTCCCTGGCCATACCCACAGGCCGGGAGGATGCCCCTGACATCCTCGTCCTGTTAGCTGGCTGCTCCTCCTGTGGGTCTTGCTTTCTGCTGTATTCCCTGCTGGTAGAGGGGACAATGAGGCTTCGATGGACTGTGCTTGGATCAAAGGTTTGCCCCATGCAGCAGGCACTGTGGCACAGCAGGTTAAGCCACTGTTTGGGACGCCTGCATCCTCTATCAGTGCTGGTTCAAGTCCCCGCTACGCCTCTGCTGATACATCCTGGGAGGAACAGATGATGGCTCAAGTACTTGGGTCCCTGCCACCCCTGTGAACCTGGATGGAGTTGCAGGCTCCTGGCTCTGGCCTAGCCCAGCCCGCGCTCTTTTGTAGGCATTTGGGGAATGAACCAGTAGATGGAAGATCTTTCTCTCATTTTCTCTGTGTTGTTCAGCCTTTCAAGTGGAATTAAATAAACATAAAGGGGAGGGTAGTTGCCCCAACTCAGTCAGCCATATCCAAGGAGGTGGGACCTATGTAGGAGTCAGAGGGTGACCGTCACAGAATGTATCTGAGGCAGGCCAAGGGGTGCAGTCATGACTGATGGCAGGCAGGGTGGCCTTCTCAGGAGCCATAGCCCCGTGCTGACGAAGGGTTTGGGAATCCTGAGAACAACCAGTGAGGCAGACAGTGAGTGCCGCCCCGAACAGTCCATGCCGGATGCCAGACCTCAAACCTCTCTCTGAGAACATGGGTCTCCCACATTTGAAGAAGGCGCTGGGGGTAGGTGCTGGGTGTGGGCGCTGGGTGCAGCAGTTAAGACACTGCCTCGGATGCCTGTGTCCCTTATGTCACAGTGCCAGGTTCAAGTCCTGGGTCTGCTTCTAGTTCCAGCTTCTTGCTAATGCGCACTCCGGGAGGCAGTAGTGATATCTCGAGTATTTGGGTCCCTGCACCACATGGGAGACTAGATTGAGTGAGTTCTGGGCTCCTGACTTTAGCCTGGTTCAGCTCCAGCTGCCGTGGGCATCTGGGCGACTGAACCAGCCGATGAGAGATCTCTGTTTTTCTCTGTCTCTCTGCCTTTCAAATAAATGAAAATTAAAGGGGCTGGTGCTGTAGCACAGCGGGTTAACGCTCTGGCCTGAAGCGCCGGCATCCCATATGGGCGCCAGTTCAAGTCCCAGCTGCTCCGCTTCCGATCCAGCTCTCTGCCATGGCCTGAGAAAGCAGTAGAGGATGACCCAAGTGCTTGGGTCCCTGCACTCTTGTGGGAGACCTGGAAGAAGCTCTGGCTCCTGCCTTCGGATTGGCGCAGCTCCAGCCATTGCAGCCAATTGGGGAGTGAACCAACAGATGGAAGACCTCCCTCCCTTTCTCTCTCTCTCTCTCTTTGTCTCTGTCTCTGTCTCTCTCTGCCTCTCCTCTCTCTGTGTAACTCTGACTTTCAAATAAAATATCTTAAAAAAAAAAGAAAATTAAAAAGAAAAAAGGCTACATTTTGATTAGGTGTCAGTGAACCAGCGCCCATATGGGATGCTGGCACTGCAGGCAGCAGCTTTACTTACTACGCCACAGCACCAGCCCCTGTCAGGGAAAATAAATATTTATCTCCCTATCCGAGTTTGCAGTCCTCCTGAATGGTGGGTAGCCACTGGCCTAGGCGGATGAGTGTGGTTTCTGAGAGCCTTGAGAAGGGAAGCGGGTGAACTGGCTAGGGGTTGGGTTGGCACCAGCAGAGAGCTGAAGGAAGAGGAGCAGCGGAGTGAGGGGCGCTCTCACCTGCTGGGATGGCCCTGGGGGACTGGCGGGAGAGCACCTGCTGGGAAGGGTGGTGACAGCTGTGGCACGGGCGTGCAGGCGATGGTGGTGAATGTTCTTTCATTTTGGAACAGGTCATTCAGATCCTAGGAGATAAGTTTCCGTGCACTTTGGAGGCACAGAAAATTGACCGTATGTCTGATTTTGTTTCAATTTTCAAAGATATTTTGATTTCTCTGTCTTTGGGTGGCCTGACTGTGTGTGTCTGTTTCCCTGATAAGTGCCGGAGTACCAGGGAGAGCCGGATGAGATCTCCATACAGAAGTGTCAGGAGGCGGCTCGCCAGGTGTGTGTTCTACGCTTGTCCCTCTTGGTCCTCGTCCTGGTGGCTCCTGGGGACAGGCAGACGTGGTAGAGTGGGAACAGTTTTTGTGACTTCAGGGATCTGCCCAGACCCAGCAAGGCAGGAGTCGTTACTGTTGGCCTTGGAGCACTCTCCCATTCCCACCCTCGACGGCATGCTGTCTCTGCCTCATACACACATACACACACATGCACGCACACACACACATGCATGCACACACACACACACTGACACACACATTCTCTGCCCCCCCCCCCGCCTCTCTTGCAATTCCCAAAGACATACATTTCAGCCCCACCTGCTCCCCACATCATCCTCGCCTGCCCTGCACCTCCCTGGGGAGCTGAGCAGGAGCACTGTAGGAAGAGCCAGGCTGTTCGGGTGTGAATCCCAGCGCTTCCCTTGCTGGTTTTGGTGTCGTCATCTCTGAGAAACAGCCGAGATGAGTTACTGGCTCTGGGTGGGCTTCTGTCAGCTGTGCTTGGCCCCAGCCTGGCGGCCTTGGCGTTCGGGGCAGAGATGGAGCCTGCTCCTGGTCTCAGGGCTCCATGTCCTCGTGCTGCAGGTGCAGGGACCCGTGCTGGTGGAGGACACCTGTCTGTGCTTCAACGCCCTCGGCGGACTCCCCGGCCCCTACATGTGAGTGCCCTGGCCCCCCCCCCCCCCCCCCGCTGGGCCTCGCTGCAGCAGCACCAGGACTGCAGCGATCGGTTAGCGGACCCCGCGGGCCATTCACCGTCTTGGCATCAGCGAGGATATTTCAGATCGTCCAGGGGAGGGTTAGGGGTACAAGGAGAGGCGGCCCTTTCCTTCGTGCGTGAGAATGTGGTTGTGTAAGTCGATGGGAAACGGGCGCCCACCCATCGAGGAGCACATTCATAGATCGGTTTCAGGAAAGAGGAAATAAGGAGGTTGGGATCTAAAAACTGATTTCTTAAAAACCGTTTAGTGCGTGGTCCCCCTCGGAAGGTCTTTGTGAGTGTCTAGGACGCAGATACCCCAGTGTGCGGCCCCCGCTGGGCTTGGGGGCACACGTGTGGAGGTGCTGGTGCTGGGTTCGCGCGTGTGTCTCGAGCTCGCGGCTGACCAGGCAGTCTGCCAAGGCAGCAGCGTCCACACGAAGCCCCGCGGGGTGTGCTGCACACCTGTGCCCACACTCTCGGGCCCTTTTAGTGTTTGGCAGTCTGGGGACTGTGGAGCGTCACCACATGCATTATTGGGTCTTCCGTATGTCGCCTGTTGGCCTTCGTCCCCTTTTTCCTCGTTAGATTCTTGCTCTGCATTTGGGTTGGAGCTGTTTGTTTGCGTTTGCCCGCCCTCGCTGGCCTGGCGCACGGGTCTCGGTAGAGGGGACGTCCGCCCGGCCCTGCGTCTGACCGCCTTTACTTCTCTTGCAGAAAGTGGTTTCTGGAGAAGCTGAAGCCTGAAGGTATTCTCCCCTCTGCCGCTCCCCCACGTCTGTTGAGCGCTGGGGATCCGGGTGCCCCAGCTGCTAATCAGCAGTTCCGCGCGCAGCCCCTACCTTTTCCCTGTCCGTAACCTGCCGCTCACACCTGCCTGATTGCAGAGTATCCAAGGTGGGGGAGGGGCTGGCGGGAGCTGTGACTGAGGGACAAAGGGGCTGAAGTTGATTGTGGGTCTCGAGGGACTTGACCCTGGCAGTTGCCTGCTGGCTTGACCTCGGCCAGGGGCTGGCCTAAGGCTCAGGGGCAGCTCCCCGGAGGCCCCGGCAATTCGTGCCCTTCACTCACAGGTGTAGGCCAAAACGCTCCCTGCTTTGGGTGCTTTGAAAACGCTTGCTGTGATGAGCGTGTCAGACCTACCCAACAGTGGACTAGAATGACCATACATGTATGTAGCTGCTGTTTGTCAATTAAAACAAGAAAATGAGCAGTGGGGTAGTGAACCCCATTCCCCATCACCCACCCAGCTTCCCGGTGATCAGCACCAGGCCTGTCTCACGACATCTGTACCCACCCACCCCACTTGGCCCCCCACACATAATTTTTTCCCAGTCCAGTATTTTAAAGCAAATCCCAAAGTCATCTCTTTGAAGTTCTTCAGCCTATTATCTCTACAAGATGACAAAGCATTAACCAGCTGGAGTAACAATAATTTCTTAGTATTGTGTGATCACTTGCAGATTCCCTTGGTGGTAGCGGAAAGCCTTTTACAGGTGAACCAAGAGCCACCCTGCATGGGCAGATTTCCTGTGTATCGCAAAGCCTGTGCCAGGGGAGCCTTCCCTACTCGCAGCCTTCAGCTTCGAACCCGGTGCCCTCACCCCATCCAGTTTGGGGGCTCCTCCCTCCCCTCCCTTGGGGGGCTTCCAGGGACAGTGTAGGAAGTGGGCAGGACAGGTGCACTGAGCCCTCACTGCACTCGCCCGCAGGTCTCCACCAGCTCCTGGCCGGCTTCGAGGACAAGTCAGCCTATGCGCTCTGCACATTCGCCTTCAGCACCGGGGACCCCAGCGAGCCCGTGCGCCTGTTCCGGGGCCGGACCTCGGTGCGTACCCACCCGCCTGTTGTTGTTCCCGCACTTGCCACCAGAGGGCGCTCCAGCAGAGTCGACTGCCCCCCGGGTCTTGCTGAGAGGCTCCCGGTGATGCCAGTCCTGAAGCTTCCCTGACCCGTGGGCTCCTGAGGCCAGGTCTGCCTGACAGACCCGGATCTCGCGCTGTGCTTAGAGGCCAACTACACACTGACGGTGCCTACCCCCAACCCCCCTCAGCCCGGGCTTCTCCAAGCTGCCAAGGCTGCAGCCACCTTTGACTGTCTCACATCCTTCCTGACCTTATGTGCATGTAGAATCTTAATTCTCACTCGGACTCCTTCCTCCTCCGGCTGCTGTTCAGCCCCCACGCCCGCCTGTCAGACCCCGGGGTGCAGCTGCTTCTCTCAGGGTCTGGAAGACTCAGGCCAACCAGCTCCCCCGGCCCCTTCTATTCTCCTGCGGCAGGAAGAATGTCCCCCTCCGCTCGGGGTAAAAGCCGGAGGCTCTGCGGGGGCTGCCCACTCGGACTCCTTCTGCCTTGTTGCTTCCACGTGTGTTGGAGGTGGTGGTGACGGCGGGGGTGGGAACGTGGCACTGAGCTGCGTCTGAGTGTGCGGTGCGGCGGCAGCCAGCACGTCCACATGCCGCGCCCCGGGTCGCCAGGGCTCTTCCTCCTGCCCATCTGAAACTCACTGAGCAACTCGCCCTGTCGCACTCCGCAGCCCCCAGCAGCCCTCATTCTCCTTATTTCTGAGTGACCACTTTCCAGTCCTCGTAGAAGTACAGTCATAGACTGCTGCCCTCATGTGAGTGACGTGGGTCACTTAGCATAGTGGCCTCAACGTCCATCCATGTCACCGCGGACGGCAGTATTTCCTACAATCTTATTTTTTTTTTTAATATTTCTTTATTTAAAAGTCAGAGTTACAGAGAGAGGGGAGGAGAGACAGAGAGAGAGAGAGAGAGGTCTTCCACCTCTGGTTCACTGCCCAACTCTGCAACAGCCAACGCTGGGCCAGGCTGAAGCCAAGAGCCAGGAGCTTCATCCGGGTCTCCCACAGTGGTGACAAGGCCCAGACATTGGTGCCATCTTCTGCTGCCTTTCCCAGGCCATCAGCAGGGAGTAGCCAGGACACCAGCTGGCACCCATATGGGATGCTGGCATCACAGGCGGCAGCTTAGGGTGCTACGCCACAGTGCGGGCTCCAATTTCCTTCAATCTTAAGGTGGAATAATATTCTACTGTGTGCCTAGACTGTATTTTCTTTATCCCTTTTCCATTTGTGGACATGTAGGTACCTCTTGGCTATTGTGAGTAATGTTGCAGTGAACGTGGGAGTGCAGAGAAGTTTTCACAATCCTTTTCCCAGTTATTTGAGATAAAAACCCAGAAGTGCAACTGGTGGATCGTATTGCCTAGTCAAAGTTGTTTTTTTGTTTGTTTGTTTGTTTAAGATTTATATATTTATTTGAAAGTCAGAGTTACACAGAGAGAGAAGGAGAGGCAGAGAGAGAGAGAGAGAGAGGTCTTCCATTTGCTGGTTCACTCCCCAGTTGGCCACAATGGCTGGAGCTGCACCAGTCTGAAGCCAGGAGCCAGGAGCTTCTTCCAGGTCTCCCATGCAGGTGTAGGGCCCCAGGACTTGGGCCATCTTTTGCTGCTTTCCCAGGCCACAGCAGAGCTGGATCAGAAGTGGAGCAGCCGGGACTTGAACCAGCGCCCATATGGGATGCTGGCGCCTCAGGCGGAAGCTTAACCTACTACGCTACAGTGCCAGCCCCCTGGTTAAATGATCACAAATCAGTTGTGTTCTGCTTTCACAGAAATGTCCACTTCTCTCGAAAGCTCAGAAATGTGACCACCCCTTCCTGGGGGTGCCTGAGCGCAGCTGCCCTGTTTACATGCTCACCATGGTCCTTTCCGTTCCCTGTCATCGCTCTGCTTCGTGGACTTGGTTCCTTGCCAGCCCTGTTTCTTCATCTTGTTCTGCTCTCACCTGTCCACTCCCTGTCCACTCTGCCGCACTGGACGACCTCGTCCACTCCGGCATGTCAGCCACACTGTGCTTCCAGCAGGTCAGATGTGCCAGGACCTTCGCCTCGCCTGGTCCGCGCCTGCCCTATGTGGCCAAAGCATCCCGTCCTCACGATGGCCTTCCCCGGGCTTCCCATCCAAGTCACTCCATCTGCCCTTCTGGAGCTCAGCACCCTGTTCCCTTTGAGGCACTTTGCATGTGGCGATCATCAATTTGCTTACCGGGGTGATGCCTGTTTTGCTTAAGCAATCCATGGTCGGAAGGCAGGGCTAGGCCTGCTGTGCCCCTGGTGCTGAGGGCACTGCCTGGCCCGCTGAAGCTGCTCAAGCGGGTGAGGTTCAGAGAGGGTCAGTAACTGGCCTTGGGCACACAGCCTCCCCCCTGGAAGAAGCAGAGATCACCTTTGAGCTGCATCACTTGACCTTGTGAGGCTAATCCCCATTGTATGTCGCCTTGTATGTTTTAGGCTAGGTTTTTTTTTTTTTACTTTGATGACAACATGACATGTCACTGTATTGGTTCTCTCATGTGGGATTTGCCTATGGCAGCCAGTGTTTAGTTTTTTTAGACATGTATTTGTTTTTATTTATTTGAAAGAGAAAGATATCTTCCATCTGCTGGCTTCACTCCCCAGATGGCTGCAACAGCCAGGGCTGGGCCAGGCCAAAGCCAGGAGCCAGGAACTCCATCCATGTCTCAAATGTGGGCCACGGGGACTCAACTGTTTGAGCCATTATCTGTTGGTGCATGTTAGCATTAAGCTGGATTGGAACCAGAGGCGAGACTGAACCAGGCACTCCCATATGAGATGCAAGTGGCCCAACACTCACTCAACACAGTGTCACTGGCCTGGCCCCGCCCCCACCCCCACCCTCCATGTGCTGAGCTCTTGTGAGCTGGGCGCTGCTGTGTTTCCTTCATTGTTGGAGCGCCTCTTGGGTTTGAGAAATGCTGTATCAGCAGCAGGCGGAGGGATTGTCTGCAAAAGACCCTTCCCAGGAGAAAAATATTTTTTGAAAGATTATTTATTTGAAAGGTATAGTTAGAGGCAGAGAGAGAGAGAGAGATTCTTCTGTCCACTGATTCACTCCCCAGATGGCCGCAACGGCTGGAGCTGGGCCAATCTGAAGCCAGGAGCCAGGAGCTTCTGAGTCTTCCACACAGGTGCAGGGGCCCAAGCACTTGGGCCATCTTCCACTGCTTTTCCAGGCCATAGCAGAGAGCTGGATCAGGAGTGGGGCAGCTGGGGCTTGAACCAACACCCAAATAGGATGCCAGCACTGCAGGCGGTGGTTTTACCCGCTACGCCACAGGGCCAGCCCCTCTTTCGTCATTTAGACACAGACTGAACTGCCACCCACTGGTTCACTCCCCAAATGCCCACAATATCTGGGGCTGGGAACAGGTTGCCCTGATGGGTCGGAGGGGCCCAAGTACTTGAGCCATCACCTGCTGCCTCCCAGGGTTAGCAGGAAACTGGGATCTAGAGCAGAGCCAGGACTCGAACCCTGGTACTCTGGTAGCACAACATAACCGCTGTGTTCACCAGTGGGCCAGACAGCAGCCCCAGAAATTGCCTTCTGTCAGTGTCCCAAAGTTGACTCATTTTCCTTCAGTGAGGTCACAGGTCGTCAAATGTGAGGTGGCCCCTGTAGGATTAGTGGACCAACTGAGTACGAGGGCCACCCTGCGTGTGCGTGGAGGGCTGCCCTGCTCTGCTCTGCACTTTATTTATGTAGTCAGCAAGCATTTACAAGCACTACATATCCTTTGAACCTGCGTCGTGAGTAAATATGATTTAGGCAAATCTACACACTAGCCCAGTGCACGCTGGTGCATATCCTCTACGCCCAGTGACACACCTGCCCCCTTCTTTGGCAGGGCCGGATTGTGGTACCTCGAGGCTCCCGGGACTTTGGCTGGGACCCCTGCTTTCAGCCTGATGGATATGAGCAGACGTAAGAACCCCGATGTCTCCCCGGGTGTAGGGCTGGGCCTGTGCCTCGCCCTGCTGCAGGCATGTGGGTGGGGGCGGGCACGGGCTCTGAGGATGCCGTTCCGGCTGAAGGCAGCTGTGCTGGGATGGACACCAGGAATCTGGGTGGCCCAGTCCTCCGCAGAGGAGGCAGCCATGCGGAGCTGAGTCTGGGCTCTGGGCCTCTGGTCCACTTGGGAGCAGCTGTGTGACCAGTGGCTTCCCTCCTCGCCTTGGCCTGTCATTTACAAACCTGACAGTTTTGTAGATTCCTCAACTCCCCATCAAGGCCACACACTGACTGTTATTGGAATTGGGCTTTCTAGGCCTGGGCGGTGTAGCCTGGGGCCTGGCAGAGCTAAGGACACTGAAGCTGTGCTGCCCAAGGGAGCTGTTTGGTGACAGAAATGTTCTGTGTCTGCACTGTCCACGTGGCCAGCCACCAGCCCCATGTGGGACAGCTGAAATGGGGCGAGACTGAAGAACCGAAATTACTCTAATTCAGTTGTCATTCCTCTGAATAGTCACATGTGGCTAGTGGCAGCTGGACTGGACACATAGGGATGAAGGTCACAGGGGAGTGGGTTATTGCCTCGCCAGAGTCCTGGCATAGAGGCTGGGCCCCCGGCCAGCGGCTCTGTTCTCGGCCCGTCCACTGCATTGGAGGAGCTGCTGTGTTTGCTGTGTCAGGCCTCACTGTTTCCTGTCAACAGAGGACAAAGCTGATCAAACACACAGCTCATCCCTGTCCCCAGCTTCCCTTGACAACTTTTGGACATGCCAGAGTGTCGCTCCCCGTCTTCGTGGAGGAGCAACACAGGACCCTGCGCTGTTCTTTCGTCTGCTCGGCCCTCCCCGGGTTTGCTGCTGGTTCTTCCCGGGTTGGCTACTATCCCTTCCACCTCCGTGGAAGGGCAGTTCCCCCTGGCCGCATTCCCCACTTCCGCAGGGGAGCGGCACACCGCCGGCCGGCTCTCTGGGGGCTGCACGGGTTCCCTTAGATGTTCCCCATAGATGTTCCTGGTGCATGCCGTCTCTCTCCTCCTTTATAGTCCTTCTCTGCCAATCCCAACTCGGCTGCCCACACGCCGAGTACGCTGCTCTCCAATCAGGAGCAAGTCCTACAGTTAATTGGTTGAACTGGAGGCAGCTGTGCGGAAGCTGTTTACTTCTCTCCCAGCGCCATATTGTGGGAGAGCAGATGCATAGAATAAGTCTTAATTCCAGTAACAGTCTAGTCCGGTTTGCTCCCCACACCAGAGCGAGGTGTTTTTATTATTATTTTATTTGGAAAACAGGCAGAGATCTCCCACCCACTGGCCCAATCCCCGAATGCCTGCATGCAGTAGCAGGGCTGGGCCAGGGTGAAGCCAGGAGCCAGGACTCCATCCAGGTGTCCCAGAGGGGCGGAAGGGATCCGGCCACTTCAGCGATCACCTGCTGCCTCCTGTGCCTTAGCGGGAAGCTGAGGTCAAAACTGCAGCGAGGACTCCCGCCTACGCACTCTGACGTGGGATGCAGGCGTCCCAAGTGGTGTCTTTTTTTGTTTGTTTGTTTTTATTATTTGAAAGAGAAAGATCTTCCATTACCTGGTTCACTCCCCAAATCCCTCCAACAGCCAGGGGTGGGCCAGGCGAAGCAGTCATCAGGAACTCCATTCAGGTCCGCGTGGGTGTCAGGGACCCAAGTACTTGAGCCGTCTGCCGCTGCCTGGGCTCATTAGCAGGAAGCTGGATCAGAAGCAGAGTAGCTGGCTTCACTCGCTGTGCCACAGTGTCTGCTCCCAAGGAGGTGTGTTGATCAGTCCGTCGAAGCCCCGCCCCCAGGGGCAGGCACCTGGCGCAGTGGCTGAGATGCTTGGACGCAGCATCCCGAGTGCCTGCGTGAGCTCTGGCTCTGCTTCCTGCCAGCGCACACCCTGGGAGTTGGGTCCCTGCCACCCATGTGGGAGACCTCAGTTGAGTTCCTGGCTCTTGGCTGTTAGAGGCGTTTGAGGCATGACCAATCGATGGAAGGTCTCTGTCTGCCTTTCAAATGAAGAATGAGAGATAGACAGACAGACAGATGATAGATTAACTGCCTCCCGGGGCTGGGGGCTCGGAGCGTGGGCTGGGCTGGGGGGTGCCCACAGTCGGCCAGGCTCCGTCACAGCTCTTGCTGTCCTCCCCAGGTATGCAGAGATGCCCAAGGCTGAGAAGAACGCCATCTCGCACCGCTTCAAGGCCCTGCTGGCCCTGCAGGAGTACTTCGGCAGCCTGACTCCTCCTGGGGCCGCAGGAGCCCCTGGCCATGGATCCGGCGAGAGCTAGCCCAAGACCTCCGCCAGCAGGCAGGCACCCCCTTGAAAAGTGCTTCCTTCACTGTTCTCTCCTCCCGCGGGTGTCGGGGCAGCCTCACCACCAGCCCTGTCCAGAGGAGCAGCTGGTTCTGCTTAAGAAACTGGGCAAGCTGCCCCCAAGGCAGTGATCCCTCCTGCAGCCTCCAGGCCTGGGGTCCTGGAAGGACGACCGTGGTGTTGAAACTGGCCATGGCAGGACTGAAGGCGTGGGGAAGACCAAACAGCCTTAGATATTTTGAAAATGCAACGGTAATTCCCGGAGGCACTTGTTTCCAAAATAAATCAGATGTATCTACGTGAACCCTGCCCTGGGCTGCTGGCTGTGCCCCGAGTCCCCGACAGGTGCAGGAAGCCTTGTGGGTAGGGCTGGTGGGCCGGGGCCGTGTTTGCCTGCCCTTGCTGGCTGCAGCCACACTTCTGCTTGTGTTCCTTCCTCTCATAAGAAGGAACGTGTCTTCTTCCATGCCACATCCACGCTGTCTGCCCACCCATTAGGAGATGCCACCACCCAGCAGGCCGCCATGGTGTTTGCCAGGCTGAGAAGGTGGGCAGCATGGATGGCCCACCGCTGTCCCTTTATGTTGCTGTCCAGTAGAGCAGCTCAAAGGTTGGCTTGTGATGGTGCCAAGTGCATCTTCCTTGTGGGGAGGGGCACGGAGTCCTTGACTCGAGGGGGGTTGACATGACTCGGTTCAGCCTGGAGCCTGGAGGCTGGAGGCCCTCACCAAGACATAGCTTAGCTGCCTCCAGCCCTTCCTGGGCCCCTAGAAAAGCCAATCTCTGAGAGGGACTTAGGGGGCCCAGGCATCCACTTTGAGTAGACCATTCTCTGGCTAGGAGTGCCCAACCCCAAGGACATGCAGAGCACGGGGCAGGGGCCACTTCCAGTCTCACCTCTGCTCAGAGCTCACAGTGTTCCCTTAGGTCCTTAGTCCTCAACCCTGCCCAGATGGCCTCAAGCCTGGCCTTAAGAGTTCTGAGAACAGTCTCTGGCCTGTGGCAGTGCACGTGGGTGGTCAGAACATTCCCCCACTGCCGCACTCCCTGTCGCCCAGCTCGGCTGCTTTCCTGGGAAGTGCCTGTGCCCCCATCCAACTTCCCGAGTGGTCTCAGGCAAGTGATATCTGGCAGGCCTGCCTGGGTCACTCTAGATGGAGTGTCACCTGCAGGCAATGCCCAGGCCACTAGGGAGGGGGTGCCAAAGAATCCCAGGGCATGCTTGGGTGGGCGTGGCACAGAGCTTGGGGCAGGGCCCCCTTGTTTGCTGCTCAGCTCCTTCTGACCTGGGCACATGCTATTACCACCTCCCCCCACCCGCTTTTTTTTAAGGTTTATGTATTTATTTGGAAGGCAGAGTGACAGAGACCTTCCGACTACTGGTTCCCTCAAATGCCCTCCAGAGCCCGGAGCCCCATCTAAGCCGCATGCGGGTGGAGGGACTCAGTGCTTGGCCATCCTTGGCCACCTCCTGGGCATATCAGCAGGAAAGTGAATGGCAGGTCTCAACCCTAAGGACTCCCACGTGATAGGGGTATCCCAAGCCGCAGCGTAGCCCAGTGTACCCCAACAGCAGCCTCTTGTTGACTGCAGCCGGCCAGCCTCACAAGCAGCACTGGGAAGGCTCATGTCACTGCTGCGCTGACAGGTACACACGGACCCTGGGCAACCACCAAGCGACCAAGCCAGAAACCTGGCACCATCTCCCCTCCGTCAGGCCAAGCCCCCGTCCCACCATGCCCGTTGTCATGCCGTCACTGTGCAGTCCTGCCCCTGCCACCAGGTATAAAATCCAGGAGCCACAAAGTTCAGGCTGGCTCAGAACTGCCACCCTGACTGATGCACCCGTTTCCAGTCTCCTCTCCACTGCCAGCGCTGTCTGCCCTGATGGTCCCTCCAGGCCACAGCCCCTCCCTCCCTCCAGGCCCCTGCACTTGCTGCTCCCTGCAGGTTCCTGACAACACAGCAGAGTGAAGGCCTGGATATCCACGTTTCACTGTGGGGCCGACATCCACCACAGCGCTAGAAGTGACTGCTCACAGGTGACACTGTACAAACGTGGCCCCCTTCACTCCACTTGCCCAGAGACTCCCCTCCCAAGTGTGTGTGTGTGGAGGGGGGCAGCGTGTGGAAGCATAGAAACAGAACTTTATTCTCTAGTGTGCGTACAGCAAGTTCCTTACACAATCAAGGAAATGGTTCCTCTTTCAGGCATCTACTCTTTTATCAAAAGAAAATCCATCCTGCTTCGTCTCAGCCTGGGCAGCTCCTGCCCTGAGCCAAGGTCCTGACCCAGAGCTAAGGGCTAACGGGGAGGGGGGTGGACACACCCCGGAGCCACCGTCATGCCAGCTGCCCTAGGTCCGGGAGACAGCTGTGAGAGGGCGCAGCACGGAGCAGCCACGGGACAGCCCTACCTCCCCACACGGCCAGAGCGCAACGGGCAGAGGGGCCGGCCGTGGCTAGGGTCTGCCGTCAGGGCCTGTGCTCGGCGTCCATGGCGTCCAGGTATTTGGCTTCAATGATTCGGGGTAGCAGGATGTAGCTGTAGGGGGACGGGGGGAAGCAAGAAGATGAGCGCTGGGGCAGAGGCGGCAGGCGCCCCGCCCAGCCCAGCCCAGCCCAGCCCTCGAGTGCCTGCTTCCGCCCGTACCGGATGGGAATCATGGCAATCATGATGAGCGGAAAGATCATCTTCATGTAGGGCAGGGAGCTCATGCCGAAGGCACAGAGCAGCAGCAGCTGCAGGACCTGCAGGCCCGTGAAGTAGTGGATCTTCCTCTGGGGCACCCTCCGGATGTAGTGCGTGGGCGGGTAGGAGGTCTGCGGGCAGCAGGTCCGCGTGTGGGCGGCTGTGGCCCAGCTGCCCCGCCGGCCCCACACCCTTCCCTCCCGGGGCAGGCACGCACCTGCTCCTTGAGCAGCAGGGCCACCCGTTCGAAGAGCTGGTGGCCGTCCAGGGAGGTGAGTGCGATGTAGAGGAAGAGGCCGTAGAGCACGGGCTTGGGGATCCACTGCAGTGGGAAGGGCAGCAGCAGCAGCGAGAAGCCCACCAGGACGCTGGCACCCAGCGAGGTCAGCCGCGTCTCCTTCACGTTCACGATCCTGCAGGGCCCCCTCTGGTCACCCAGGCTTTCAAGGCTGTGCCACCTCCGGACCCTTGCCGCTAACGGGACATGCCTCCCTTGGCCTCACACGGCCCGCCGCTCCCTCCACCCCAGGGTCCACAGGGCTCCCGCCACGGGCCTCCAGGGGCCACGCCCACACTCACGTCTCGTAAATGTGCCCGTTCTCCACACGCTCCTCCACCAAGGCCAGTGCCCGCACGTGCAGAGGAGAGTGGGGGTAGGCAGCGTGGAGCCAGGGCAGCCCAAACAGGGACAGCCCGGTGTTGATGATGGCGAGGAGCAGGAGGTCCCAGTGGTAGGCAGTGCCTTTCACCAGCCTGCAGCAGATGGGCACCCATGGGCAGAGCCCGGCTGGCCCTGAGAAGGCTGGGCATGCACCCTGCCCCGCCCCGCCCCAGTACCTGTTCTCTGGTGCGTTCACCAAGGCAGCCACCAGGTTCTGCTCGATGAAGAAGAGGAGCGAGAGCAGGAAGCCAAGGCCCATGGCACTGCAGATGGCCCCCAGGGACAGGGAGTGGATCTGGGCCATCTCAAACAAGTTGTCGCTGGGGTTGTAGCGGAACTTGCTCACTGCGGCAGGGGCAGGCTCCTGCTTAGTCCGCAGCCCCGGGGAGCAACCCCGCGCCACCCCAGTGCCACCCCAGCTCACTCTCTATTTCCTGGAAGCCGTAGGAGCTGATGAGGGAGAAGGTGAGCACCGCGATGGGCAGGGCACAGTCGGACAGGATCTCACGCACGTAGGGGTGCAGGTAGGGGCTGCGGACAGGGGGCAGATGAGCATGGCCTGGGGGCCGCGTGGCCCTGGCCCTCACCCGAGGCCTCTCACCTCTTCTTGAACTGGTACAGGGTGTAGCCCAGCCAGAGCGTGCCCAGCATGATGAGCAGGCTGAGCACTGCCGTGGCCTGGCCGGAGTGCTGGGCGCCAGGGCTGCCCCCCGCAGCCAGCTCCGTGGGGCTGGCCAGGAGGCTGCTGTTGAGGGCAGCGTGGAGGCTGCCGTTGAGTGCGGTGCCAGCGCCCAGCAGGCTCCCCAGCGGCGAAGTCCGTTTTGTGTAGTGGGAGTGCCCGTAGTAGTACTTCCAGAAGACTGTGGATACAGACCTCAAGCCTCAGCCATCTGGGCTCTGGGAAGTGGGGTGGAAGGGCCCTGTGGGGCGGGGTGGTGGCAGAGGGGTCCAGAAGGAAGAAAGGGCTTCTGGGGAGAGGTAGCGGGGGAGAGGGGAGCTCTGGCCTCCTTTGCTAGCCAGGACCCTACCCTGCACCGCCCCTCCCCGCCAGGACCCTACCCTGCACCTCCCGCCCACCCTCCTTTCACCCCTGCCGTGTCCCTGTCCCGTGGGATACCCCATCGCGCCTGGCCCGGTACCTCTGCCCCACCTCTACTCCTGCCTGGGACAGCCCTGTCACCCTCCAGCACACGGGGACGCTACTCTCTGCCAACCACGACCAGACTGCCCCAATCAAGCCACAGCCCTGAGCCCCCCATCTCAGCCTGGCTCCCTCTGCAGCAGGCGGCCGACAGCTCTACACTCACTTTTGACCATGCCCTTGACGGCGTCCAGCACGAACGTGCTGGAAATGAACAGGGCGATGACCTCCTCTGTGGACCTGCGGGAGGTGATGTGCACCATGAGGCGGGGGGCTGCTAGTGGGAACGGGATTGGGGGCTCCCTGGGCCCCAGCCTCCTGGGTGCCAGGGCCTCGGAGGCTGCTTCGAGGCTGCCCTGGATGCCCTGCTGGAGAGTTCCGGCAGCTCAGGGCAGGCTCCGTCACCTCTTAAAGAGACTCATGACCAGGCTGAGGTTGAAGAAGGCGTAGAGCGCCAGGAAGAAGCTGTTCCACAGGCCCGTCCACGCGTAGAAGGAGTTGAAGTCCAGGTTGTAGTCGTCACAGATGACTCGGATCACTGCGGCGGCAGAGCAGGGCAGGCGTCAGGGCCTGGCTAGCGCCAGGCACCTGGAGCACCAGCTCCCGCCTCGAGCCCCACTGCACCCTGGGTGTAGATGGCCAGGGGCGCGGTTGTCAGCAGGATCACCAGCGGCTGCCCCGAGAAGAGCGCGTACAGGAGCCCCCCGATGCTCTGCCCAGCTATGGTCTTCTGCACATCTGTGGAGGGGGAGGTCAGGTGGGCACCGCAGCCCAGGGCCCTGCCCGGCCCACAGGCACCAGCCCCTCACCAATGGCCCCGTTCGTGTTCTCATCGTTGAGGGACCCGAAGGCGATGGTGGGCAGGAGACAGGCGAAGTAGAGGAACAGGGTGGTGGTGATGTATTTGCCCACGGCCTTGTTTTTCCCGATGATGCCTGGGAATGGCAGAGGGGCACAGGGTCAGCTGGGGACGCAGGACAGGTGCACGTGGGGCCCGAGAGGCGGAGCTCTGGAGGGGCCGCGGGGCCACGTACCATCGGTGAAGTCCAGCGGGTACACAGGGAACCTGCGCTCCATGTCCTCCCAGATGCCCTTCCCAAAGGGAACAAAGTCCTTGCACTTGGGGGGCTGGGAGAGAAGACAGAGGCCTGTGAGTGCTGCCCGGGCCACGTCCTCCACCTGCCCACGGCCCCTGGAGCCGGTACCTTCGGGTGTTTGTGGAGCTGCAGGGAGACCATGCTGTGGTCCTTTGTCTTGGGCGTCACCACGGTGAGCAGCTGTCTCTGATGCACCAAGGCCTCCTTGAACTCCTCCTCCGTGCGGGTCCGCAGGAGCTTCTGGCGGAAGGCGATGTCGGAGAACATGGTGGCAAACGTGCGTGCCACCTCCATCGCGGTCTTGGTGCTTTTCTGGGGACGGAGGATGGGAGAGCTGCACTGGCAGCCCCTGCGGAGCAGCGGAAGGCCTGCCTTGCCGAGCACGCCCAGGCATGCCCCAGGGGTGGCGGGCGCTCCCCAGGGAAATGGTAGGTTCCTTCCTGAAGCTCAGGCTTCAGTGTGGCTTGCCACAGTTGCCACCAGCTCAACAGGTCACTGGCACTATCACGGATCTAGGGTTTTTCTTATAAACTCATGAGGACTTCCTAGAAACTCAGTCTCGAGGCCGACGCTGTGGCATAGCAGGTAAAGCCACTGCCTGCAGTGCCGGCATCCCATATGGGCACCTGTTCAAATCCTGGCTGTTCCACTTTGTAACTCTGCCATTCAAATACATACATACATACATTAAAAATAAAAACAAACAAACAAAAAAAACCTGAGTCTCGCACTAAGCAACAGCTCCCGGCTAATGAAAACGCAGTGCCGAAAAATGCTCACCAAGCGTCATGGCTTTTTGGCTTTCAGAGGGCCCTCTCCCTCCTTCTCACCATGGTCAACTGTGCCCACATGAACTACAAACTCCACCACAGCAACCTGCTCACTCCCCAGCCCAGGTCCCCAGGGAGCCGGGTCCCGCCTGTGTCACTGGGCTCCGGCATGCACAGGACACGTGAGAACAGGCTCAAGCTCCCCCGGTCGGGGACTGGAGGCCTGCCCCAGGCCCCGTGCAGAACCCCAGCCCCTAGGCTCTTGGTCCTGCTGTGCTGCCAGCTGCCCCTCTGCCCTCCTCTCTCGCCGGCTCTGGCTCAGGCGAGGCGGCAGTTCACAGCACATCTCTGAGATCCCGGGGAGGGACGTCCCCCCAGAACCCCTTTATCTAGAGACAGCTGGAGGAGGGGGCCTGAACCAGAGGCAGGGGCAGAATCGTCAAGAAGCTAATGGCAGCTTAAGCGTTAAGGCCTCCCTGTGGCATGGGAGGGGTCTCACGATTTCCTGTTCAGGATTTTAGAACCCTGTTCCTTACAAGACTCTGCGAATCGTATCAGCTTCAGCCCCACAAAAGCAGGGGTCCCTGCCGGGTCTAGAAGGCTCAGCCAATACTAACAGCAGGCAGTCAGATGCAGGGGCACGGTGGGTAGCAAGCTGGGGTCATGATCATTACTGAAGCTTTTATCTCCCTTCAGGAAGGAAACACGGGCCAACATGGTGGCGCAGCAGGCGAAGCTGCTGCTTGTGACGCTGGCACCTCGGTGTGCGCTAGTTTGGGTCTCAGCTGCTCTGCTTCCGATCCAGCTCCCTGCTGCTGTGCCTGGGAGAGCAGTGCAAGATGGCCCACGTGCTTGGGCCCCTGCTCCCAGTGGAAGACTTGGATGAAGCTCCTGTTCCTGGCCCAGCCCTAGCCGTTGCAGCCATTCGGGGAGTGAACCAGCAGAGGGAAGATCTGTCTGTCTCCTCCTCTCTAACTCTGCCTTTCAAATAAATATATATTTTTTAAAGACGGGAAATACAAGTTTCTGGACAACCCGTGGGGTCACAGGACTGGGGGACGGGGGTGCCCCTAGCGAAGACGGGCAGAGATGAACCCCGTGGGACACATGCTCCCCGAGAGGGCGGGGCTGCCCCCGCCTCTGCTCACCATCTTGGGTGGGGCCAGCACCAGGATGACAAAGCGGACCTCACAGGAGTTCTCGCCCCAGTTCTGCGGGCGGACCAGACGGCTGATGCACACATGCCGCTTCTGCAGGGCCTTCATGGTGCAGCTGGCAGGGCAGGGGAGCGCACGGCGCACAGACGTCACCCCTGGGCGCCGGGGCTCCCCCCACCCGGAACCCCCAACCTTGACCCCTGGTGACCTCTATGAGGGAGGGAAAAATAAAAAAGCCAGATGAGATGGAAGACTTGGGCCCTGTCCTCCCAGGTGGCATGCCACCAGCACTGAGGCACTCTCGGGTAGGCCAGCCTCTGTGGTGGGGACAAGGGGCTCCAATGTGACAGGGTGGGGATGAGGGCCTGGTGACTCACATGACGCAGAGCCATGACTGCTGGTACTGCACCCCCGTGACCGTGGCAGTGACGCCCTGGATGGTGTCCGACAGCAGGTGGACTGAGGACGGAGTGGAGGGGCGAGGTGAGCCGAGCCCCTCCCGGGTCTCCCCTGCCCAGGCAGGAGACAGGCCCTACCCTTGCTCTCCATGGCGGTCCCGGCGTCGGTAAAGAGCTTGGCCATGAGCAGGTCCAGGTTGCAGTCAGGCTCGGTGTTGTCGGGGTCCTGGGCGAAGCGGCTCAGCATGGTGCGCAGCACGTCATCCAGCGAGGTGGCCGTCTCGTTCAGGACGATGCTGGCCTGCGCCAGGAAGCCGTCGAGGTCGCGGTGTGCGCGGATCTCCTCCTCGAAGTTCTTTAACTTCAGGTACTGTGGGGACCGCGGGCACTGCTGTGTCTGCCTGGGCCCTGCTCCACGGGGGCCTCCCCCGTCCACCAAGGGCCCACAACCATTCCAGCAGGGAAGGCCTGGCCTGGCTGGCCCCGGTTGTGGGGGACATGGGAGAGGCAAAACAGCAGCAGCGAGAGGAATCCCAGGGAAGCGGCCCTTTGCACCCCGCACTGGGGCCCCCACCCACCCTGCCGGATGGACCCTCACCTTGCGGGAGGTGTGCAGGAGCACGCAGCCGCCAGACGTCACTTCGCTGTCGGCTGGAGGAAAGCAGGGAAGGGGGGAGAGAGGGCTGAGGGTGCCACCCCAAATCCAGGTCCCGCCTGGTGGGTGAGGGGCCAGCCCTGCCGCTGCCCCCAGCCCAGCCCGCTGCCGCCCCCGTACCCGACTTGGACGGCTGCACCTGGAGGTTGACATTGACAAAGAAGCGGATGCTCTCGCCAGACACGATGGAGGAGTTGACTGTGTCGAACGCCTCATCCCCCAGGCTCTCCTCGTGGGCCTCGGCCTCGGCCTCGGCCGGGTCATCCGCGTCACACTTGATGTAGCCTAGAGACCCAGCTGCCACCAAGACCCCCACTGTAAGAAGAGACTCCAAGCCCAAGGAGCAGGAACCCCCGGCTGGCCCCTCGGCCCACCGTGTGCACTGGGAGCGCCTCCTGAGGCCAGGAGCTGGCAGCCCGGGGCCCCCGGACTCTCAGCGGCCTCCTCCAGCCTGGGGACCAGGGCCCGCACTGTCTGTGTGCACCAGACACAGGGCACGGTAATCCAGGTCAGACCGCCTGGCCCCTGCCTTCACACAACAGATCAAGGGAAGGCAGAGCCACTGCAGTACCTGATGACCCCCACCCCACCCCTGCAGCCTTGACGGCACGGGGTCCGAGAGCCCCTCCTCCCAGGGAGCGCAGGTGAGGCGAGAGGCCCGGCCCAGCCGTCACACAGGGCATATAAGGGCCTCATCTCAGCCCTGCCTCCACAGCGCCCACAGTGGATGAGGGATGTGTCACGGCGCCCTTGGGATGTGGGACCCCACAGCAGAGTGCCCACTGCTCCTTTCCCTTGGTCTCCTCTCTCTGTGGCTGCCCCACAGCCCAGGCCCCTTCCTACAGGAAGACTTCCTGGTAACATGCAAATGATCCTCTCTCCTCTGAGCCCTGCTGTAGCTTGTGCGGTCTATGCACAGTCATGGGCCTGGCCTGAGCCCCCTGCTACCCCTGCCTGACACTTGCTCCCCAGGCCAAGCGGCCAGCACCGTGCATACGCGAGCACTTGTCCTCCAGGCCGGGGCCACCTGCCCAAAGGGCCGTCTTCCCGGTGACTGGGACTCCTCCTCTAGGAAGCCCTCCTGGACACCTGCCTCTCTCCCAGCCCAGCAGGTCACTCTTTAGGACAGAGGAGGGTCAGCAGCAAGTCTACACTGGCCAGGCAGTGACTCATCCTGACTCACGTCCACTCTCGCCATCCAGTTTCCTCTGCACATCCCTGTCCCTGTCTCCCTGATGTCTGGAGCTCAGCCTGTGCCCCTTCTGGGCAGGAGGGGCTGAGTCTCCCACATCAAGGCCCCTCAGGGGGTGGTGGTGCACACGTGCACTTGCGCGCGCACACACACACACACATACACCCCAGCTCTGGGCCTCAACAGCACCCAGAGCCTGAAGAACTGTTAGGTCAAAAGCTGCCCAGCCTGGGACGGGTGTCGTGGCACAGTGGGCTCAGCTGCCACTTGGGACGCTCATATACCGTATCGGAGGGCCACTTAGTGTCCCGACTCCTTAGCTTCCAATCTAGCTCCTTGCTAATGTGCCTGGGAGGCAGCAGGTGCTGGCTCAAGTACTTGAGCCTCTGCCGCCCACATGGGAGACCTGGATGGAGTCCCTGGCTCCTGGCTTGGGTCTGGCCCAGCCCTGGCCGTTGTGAGTAAACCAGCAGATGACGCGCACTCTCTCTGTTACTCCTTCATATAAATAAATCTTTTTTTTCCCAAAGATTTTATTTATTTACTTGAGAGAGTTATAAAGAGAGGAAGAGACAGAGAGAAAGGCCTTCTGTCCACTGGTTCTCTCTCCAAATGGCCACAATGGCTGGAGCTGGGCTGATCCAAAGTCAGGAGCCAGGAGCTGCTTCTGGGTCTCCCATGAGTGTGCAGGGGTCCAAGCACTTGGGTCATCTTCTACTGCTTTTCCAGGTCACAGCAGAGAGCTGGACAGGAAGAGGAGCAGCCGGGATTAGAACCGGTGCCCATATGGGATGCTCTACCTCTCAAATAAATAAATAAATCTTTTTTTTTTTAAAGACCTCTCATGCTTTCTCTCCCTCTCTTTCTCTGCAGCCTGCCTTTCAAATAAGCAAATAAATATTTTTTAAAAAAGTTCTGCCTGTTTTTGTATGGAGCGCATGATAAATGCCTTCCTCTCCATTCAAGGTCCACCTGCCTCCCCCAGCCCCCGCCACTTCTCTGGGCCCTGCTTGCCTCAGCCTCAGCTCCTGGATCCTCTAGTTAAGGACCTGTCCAGACGACACCACCAGGTCCCGCAGGGCTCCTACAGTGCAATGTCCCCACTGCCATCTTACAGCCCAGCCGCACCCCTAAGCTGCCAGCCGGCCCCTGCTTTACAGAGCCCCCGAGCCTGAGGGCCCCAGGGAAAAGCACACTGCCACTTCGACTAAGCACCATCCCGCAAAAACAACCCTCTGATGGTCAGACCAGCTCGCTGACTGGGCACGGCCCCGGGTCTCAGGGAAGAAGACAGCTAGTATAAGCAGGGACCACCAGCGCACGGAGCAGCTGTAGTTGTTTAAAGGGACAGCAATCCCTGCTCTGCTTCCAATTCCAGTTTCTTGCCATGTGCACCCCGGGAGGCAGCAACTGATGGCTCAGGCAGTTGGGTCCCTGCTACCCACATGGGAGAGCCTGAAGGCTGCTGCAGACATTTGGGCAGTGAGCCAGCAAATGGAAGATCTCTCTCTCCCTTTCCAGTAAATAAATCTTTAAAATAATAAAAATCAAGGGACTGCAGCCCCTCCCTCCAGGGTGTGTCCAATGACCAGGACACTCTAACAGTGCACCATGGGAGAGCACAGTAGGTGGCTCCTGGGGTCCAGGAGAGCAGGGAGCCTGCCCTCCAGGGACCACCCACCAGTGCCCAGCCTCACCAGCTGTCCTCACTACACCACAACCTCTTGGGAGGGGGGCTCCAAAGACATTCCCCATCAGCAGTGGGCCAGACGGGTGGCCCAGGCCATGGGTACACAGGTGGGTGGGCTGGGGGCCCTAGGGCTGGCTGGCCAAGGAGCTGACCATGCACACATCTGACAAGCACTCACCTGAATCTTCAACGTGTCCATTCTGTGACATGGCGGGAGAGGAGTTATCTGCAACGGAAGCCAAAGACATGTCACCAGCCAGGTGGACCAGCCCTGGCCAGTCTCCTGCGCCCACCCCACCCCACCCCTGCTGACTTCTTACCTTACCCAGAGACCCAACTCCCGCCACCCGGGGAGAAAGGGGCAGGGAACAGCACTAGGGAGGGAGCCCCCTGGCCCTAATGGAATGAATTAACTTCCTTGGGCCACGTGCTGGGGGCTGCGCAGGTGGCAAGGGTGAGGAGGGGAGACGTTTGCCCCAGCGCCTGGGCCGGGGCCCAGCTCTGCGCTCGGTGCTCCCCTCTGAGGCCAGGCTCGGGGGCCATAAGCATCCACAGCACGTGCAGTTCTCCCTGAGCCTCAGTCCCTGGCGGGCCACGGGGGAGGCGGAGGTGTGTGAGGAACACACGGGGGCGTGCTGCCCGCGCAGAGCCCCGGATGGTCCCGGCTGTTTGTGCGAGGAAGGAAGGGCGGGGCGGGGCGCCGGCACAAGTGCAGAGGTAGACGGCTCCAGACGGGAGACTCTGGGGGTCTGGGGGCCGGGTGCGGGCCGCACCCCGGCGAGAGGCCGGCAGGAAGGTGTCGTCTGGGCGCGCAGGGACAGCGGACCTGGAGGATGGGGCGCACAGCGGGCCCCGCGTGCAGCTCAGGGGCCGTACAAACCCCAGCTCCAGGCCGGGAGCCCGGGGGCCCGGGAGTGGGCGGGCTCCCCAACAGCTCCGGGCGGGAAGGTGCCCGCCGACGGACAGAAGACGAGCCCTTCCGAGGCGGCAGCGGCTCGGTTCCAAAGTGCCCGGAGCTCCCGGGTCCTGGAGCCCCCGCGGCTCCACCCCGCTCACTTCAGAGCCCCCGCCCCTCTCCCTCCACATGTCCCCAGAGAGGCTGAGGACCTGAAGACGGCGCGCGCAGAGCCCTCAGCGCGATGCGCAGCGCCCCCGCGCCCTCGCCTTCGCCCTCAGGCAGGAGCCCCCGGCCCCGGGTGGCGCAGCCCACGGCATCCACGTCCCCCCCGACGGCCGCGCGTTCCCGCCCAGCCAGGTTCGGCCGCGCACACTCGGCGGCCCTCCCTCCGCGCCCGCAGGAACCGGGCACCCACCGCACGGCTGCAGATGGAAGACGCGCCGGGCGGCCGCGGCCATGGCCTGGGCCGCCTGGCGCTCTCGGACGGCCGCACGCAGGCACACGCGTCCCGGCTCTGGAGCTTCGAGACCCCGGAGCCCAGCGTTGCGGGCGGGAGCCGGCGACACACCCCCGACCGCGTCTGGGTCCTAATGCCGCTCCGACGCCGCGCCTCGAGCGCGAGGCCGGGCAGCCGAGGGCGGGGTCCCGTGCGCCCGCCCCGCGCCCTCACCCGTGGGAGGGCTGCCCGACGCCAGGCCAGGCCGCGTAGACTCGACTCCTTTGGGCCCTAGCGTCGCGAGGTTAGGGGTTGGGCGGGGCTGGGCAGTTTCTGGAAAGAAGTTCGAGGTGGCCCGGAACCGCGGGGCCCTGCCACTGCGGAGGGGCGCGGGAGGGCTTCCCGGGCATCCGCTTTAAGGACGCCACGGGCCTCCGCCCCCTCCCCGCGGCCGGGGGCCTCGGCAGGGCCACACCCGCCGGCTGCCCCGCCTCCTTCATTCATCCCGTGGGCTCGGGCCGAGAGCTCTCCTCCTCCTCCAGGAAGCGCGCCCCGACTCACTGGACGAGCAGGCGCGCATTCCCTGGGTCCCGCCCTGGCCCGCGGAGCCGGCCCCCCTCCTGGCTCTGAGGCTTTGGGTTCGCTCGCCCGGCGCCTCGCAGCTTCTCTTTGCTTCCCAAAATGGCCCCGCCACCCGGTTTCCCGCCCGAGACCGGGGTCCCCTGCGAGTGGAGCCAGGGGGGCGCGCGCCGCCATGGGGTCTGGCAAGTGCAGCCGGTGCGACGAGCCGCCGGGCCTCGGAATCACCGGGGAACACACACCTTGGCAAACCGCGACGTCTCCCTCCCCGCCCGCGGGGTCCTCCGGAGACATGGTCCTCCGCCACAGAGAAGGCCGAGGGCGAGCCACCCACCGGCAGGGCAGCCCCCAAGAGCTCCTGGCGCCTCGAAAGCACCTCCTGCACCGACGGCAGGAGGGAGGCTGACCCAGTTTTCCCTCCCCGCAGCACGAGGAGCGAGCCGTTGGGTGCTGTCTGGAGAACTGGGGTTGGGGACAGCCCTGAGCACGCGCTCAGTGCTCCGAGAGACCTTGCGGGAGGGACCCCCTTCCTGGGGGCGAGCAGGCCCTGTGAGGGGAGACACCGGGCCACCTCCGCGCTCTCCCGTACCTGAAGCCCTGGGTATGGTGGCTGGAGGCGGGGACGGAGCTCCACTGACCAGGGAGCAAGACAGAGGGAGGCGCAGGGGCTGCCCCACTGGGCCTCTCCCAGCGCAGGCTGCCTTGGCTTCTGCACCTGCCTCCTAGCGGCTCCTGAGCTCCTGGTCCTCAACCAGCTGTGCCAAGAAACCGCCCTGGACTGGAGGGGCAGCCTCCCATTCCCTTTAGCACCTGGGGTCTCACGGGTGAGGAATAAGGAGCCACGGAAGCCTTCTCTGGACCCTCCACCCGCTTTCTTCTGCAGTGCCGGCCCTTGCCCTGCAGTTCTGTTCCTCCCCGAGGCCCGTGCCCCTGCTGCCTCCAGACTCTGACCGGCGCGGACACAGGAGGTTTCATGCTTCCGTCTTTCTGCCCACCTCCAGCCTTCCAGGGCAGACGCTCCAGCCTGGGGGCTCCCGCCTGCGCCCAGCTGTGTCCTGCCCAGCACAGGGATGCTTTCCCTCATTCCCACGGCGGGGGTGGGGTGGGGTCCTCTGGCCCTGCTGGGTTGTGGACACAAAACACAAAGCCATGCCTGCTGGGTCCCATGAGGCACTTTGTGGTTTCCTAAAGCACTGTGGGGGCTGGCGTTATGGCGCCCTGGGTTAAGCTGCCCCCTGGGATTCCATATTCCATGTGAACACCGGTTCAAGTTCCGGCTGCTCTACTTCCGATCCACCTCCCTGCTGACGCACCTGGGAAAGCCAAGTCCTTTGGTCCCTGTACCCACGTGGGAGACCTGGATGGAGCACCTAGCTCCTGGCTTCAGCCTGGCCCAGCCCCAACCATTGCAGGCATTTGGGGAGTGAACTTGTGGATGGAAGATCTCTGTCTCTTCCTCTCACTGTAATGCTCCCTTTCAAATACATACATAAGTCTTAAAAAAAGGGGGGGGGCAGCACTGTGGCATAGTGGGCTAAGCTTCTGCCTGTGATGCCAGCATCCCATATGGATGCTAGTTCCTGTCCCAGCTGCTCCACTTATCCAGCTCTCTGCTATGACCTGGGAAAGCTGTGGAAGATGACCCTAGTGCTTGGGCCGCTGCACCTGCATGGGAGACCCAGAAGCAGCTCTTGGCTCCTGGCTTCAGATCAGCTCAGCTCTGGCCATTGTGGCCATTGGAGGAGTGAACCAACGGATGGAAGACCTTTCTCTGTTTCACTCTTTGTAACTCTGCCTCTCAAATAAATTTTTTTTTTTTTTTAAAAGCACTTTGAACTCAGTTGCCCCTTATGCCACTTATCTTGTCTGCAGACTTGAGAATCTGGGGTAAGGGAACTATATAGAAACTCATTAAAAACCAAAGCACTCAGGGCAGGCATTCAGTGCAGTGGTTAAGATACAGCTTGGGACACCGCATACCATATTGGAGTGCTTGGGTTCAAGGCCCTGCCCTGCTTCCACTCCAGCTGGCTGCTAATGCTTACAGGAGGCAGCAGGTGACGGCGCAAATATTTGGGTCCCTGCCACCCACATGGGAGACCTGGATGGAGTTCCCGGCTTTGGCCTGGCCCGGCCACAATTGTTGTGGTCATCAGGGGCATGAACCAGTGGATGGAATCTTGCTCTCTCACTCTCTGCCTTTCAAATACATAGAAACGTTAAAGCAACCTAAGCTCCTTGTTGCTTTCCCTCCATCCCAGAGCCTCACAGCCCTGACTCAGAGCACAGCCTGCTTGCTTCTTCCTGCTCCTGTGCCACCTGGGCCTGTCGCCCCGGCCAGACCTTGAACGCCCTGAGAGAGGGGCTGGGCTTGTCCCTCACTAGTGCTGCGCCAAGCACACTGGGTGCTCAGTAACCCCGCGGCACGCAGTCCCCAGAGGCGGGGAGCCCGCCGGATGGCCTCCTCTCCAGCCACCCTCCACCCCCACACAGAGTCCTGCTGATGCTTCCGCCCCCTTTCTCACCTCATGCTCCGCGGACATTAATCAGTCCTTTCATTTCTGCCTCTGCCCTGTCCCATCTTGGCCGCCCTCCACTTCCTTGGACCCTTGGCAAGCAGGGCTTCCCACACCTTGCAGCCGGCAGCTCGCCGTTGAGTCATTTGGGGTTTACAAGCCTCTTGGGGCCTCTGTAGGCTGCCCTGGCCTGCGTTCCCAGCCCCTCACGGCTGCAGCTGCGTCACCCCCTTGTCGTTCCTGGGGAGGAGGCGGGGTACAATTCCCAAGCCATCCCTCCGTCTGGGGACTTGTCATGTCGGGGTTATTTGTGACAGCCTCATGCCTGCGGGACTGGGTTCATGGGTTCAGGATCCCACTGAATCAACTCCCAGATTCTCCCTTGTGTTCTAAGTGGATCCCAATAAACCGCCAATCTGTCTCCAATTCCTTTTTTTTTTTTTTAAATGCCTTTTATTTTTACTTGTTTGAAAGGCAGAGAGAGGAAGAGGCGAGGGAGAGAGAGAGGGAGAGGGAGAGAGAGAGAGAGACTTCTATCTGCTGTTTCACTCTCCAAATGCCCACACAGCTGGGACTGAGCCGAGCTGAAGTCAAGAGCAGGGACCCAGGAATCTGAGCCATCAGCTGCTGCCTCTGAGGGTGCACACTGGCAGGAAGCTGGAATCAGAGCAGAGCCCGTCCAGGAACACAGGCACTGGGATATGGAAAGCAAGCATCTAAGCAGCCCCCAATGCCCACCCCCATCTCCAATTCTTGGTTTAAGCCATGTTGCCCCCAAATGTCTTAGCCCCCCTTCCAATTTTTCTATTTATGGGGGTGCAGAATGAGACTGGGCATGCTAGTAGCATCTGCCTGCCAGCCTCCTCTCTCTCCTGGGGGCGTCTGCAGGCCCATAGAGGGGTGGGAGGGTGACCTTTTAATCCCAACTTACGCAGCAGTCAGCCTTCTCTCAGTTGCCCTCTATCCCCACTGACAGATCTGGGCCCCGGTATGGGCAGCCAGGAGGGTAAGGATCCCCTGCTCCCCTCAGGGTGACTGTCCTGTGCCCCTTCGCCCCAGCCCATGCTTACCCTGGGCAGGGGTCTTAGAGCTCACGGATCCTGTCTGCCCAGCAGACTGCTGGGCAGGCTCTGGGTTCCAGCTTCTCAGGCAAGAAACACCGGGCACAGGGATGTGAGCAACAGGTCTGGAAAAGATGCCACAATGCTGGCCCCAAACCTGCCCACCGTCACCTCCCCAGGCCCCACTCCAAATCCCATCACTTGCTACCCTGGTGACCTAAGCTTCCCAAGGCGGCCTGTCTCCTCCCGGCCAGCCTTTCACTCCTTGTATCCTTGGGTCTGCCCCACCCATGGGAGCCTCTCCAGGCCACGCCCTTCTGCTGGGGTACAGAGAGCAGGGGCAGGGCCCAGGGCCTGGGCAAGATCTCCAGGCTCTTTGAGCGCCTGATCATGTTCATCTATAAAACAAAGAAGTTGAAGTAGAGAATTTTTAACCAGAAAATTCCACAAATTTTTAGTCTTGAATTGAAATAGTCTCCCTTATCAAACCATCTTTCCTTTTCCTGTTGTCTTTATTTCTTATTATTTGTGCATTCATCCAGGCATGAAATTTCAGAGATGTAAAGCTTCCTAAAAATGTGACACCAGGGGAGGAAAAAAAAAACTAAACGTCTTTATCGACGCAGGAACAGGATAAAATGACATATTCACGTTTTTATCTGGTTAGTACTTTTAAACATTTCATTTGCTCCTTTGACATAAAATCTATTGTCCGTAATGCAACTTCTTTCACCCGAACTGTCAGTGCAGGGCCTGGGGCGGCAGGAGTAAACTGTGCACAAGTGCATTTATTTTTCTTCAAATTTTGAGAGGATGAAACACAAAAAAAGCTTTTGGAATTGTTTCAAAACATTGGGTTTTTTTCCACTTTGGCTTTTTCCACTTTGACTTCAAGGTCATCCCCCTGGTTCTCGTCTAATTAGTCATGCTGTCTTGTCAGTTGTTCCTCAAAGTGGCACTCCACCTGGTGGCCTCTCATGGCCACCAGGGAGCAGCAGCAGCCCCTCCCCCACGTTCAGTCCACTTGATCTTTATTTAAGACCAAAAGGATCTTCAAACTCCCAGGGAACACTGGTGTCTCTGGGTGCACTACCCAGAAAATGATCATCTTTTCTCAATCTTCACAGGGAGAGGGATTATCTTAGTGACCAGAATGCTACTGTTTTGAGATTTAATTACATATTTGAAAGTCAGAAACGGAGAGACAGAGATTGTCCATCACCTGGTACGTTCCCCAGTTAGCCACAATGGCGGGGCTGGGTCAGGCTGAAGCCAGGAGCTTCACCTGGATCTCAGACCACGTGGGTGCAGGGGCCAAGCACTTGGGCCATCTTCCATTGTTTTTCCCAGGTATTAGCAGGAAGCTGGAAGGGAGGTGGAGCAGCTGGGACTTGAACCGGCACCCATATGGTGCTGGTGTTGCGAGCGGCAGCTTATCTGCCCCACCACAACACTGGCCTCAGTGGCTACAGTGTTTTGAACCTAATCTTTTACTTCTCTTGGTTAAAAAATCACCATGGGGTAGGCATTGTTGTACAGTTGGTTAAGCCGCTGCCTGTGACACATGCATCCCATGTAAGTACCTGTTTTGAGACCCCGCTGCTCCACTTATGATCCAGTTCCCTGCTAACATGTCTGGAAAAGCAGCTGGAAGATGGCCCAAGTGCTTGGGCCCCTGTACCCATGTAGGAGTCCCAGAGTTCTAGACTCTTCACTTTGGTCTGGCCCAGCCCTGGCCATTACAGCCATTTGGGGAGTGAACCAGTGAATGGAACATCTCTCTTCCCCTAACTCTGCCTTTCAAATAAGTAAGTCCGAAAAGAAATGACCACCACACCACCACCACAATGGAAAGGCTGTTTCCTATGACAAGACAAGCAGCAAGCAGCAGGATTGTGGAAATCAAGTAGGTGTCTCATCTAACAGAGAGGCCTGCAGGGGGCCATGCACCGCTGCTGGAGGGGAGCAAGCACTTAGCAGGGGGCAGCTTCCAGGGGCCTGGGGGGGGGGTGTGTGGAAATACACAAGGACCCACGGCCAGGCCAGTTGGAGTACCCTGTTCTTCCTAACCACTGTGACTGGGTCAGAGAAGGGAATGCAAGCCTGGACTGTGGGGATGCCGCTCGAGGAGGCTGGGTCTTGCTTTTGGGGTGCTGGGGTCACAGTGACGTAGAGGAAGCTTAACACTGGGGAAGAGTGAGGGCCCTGATGATGTCTGGAGTCCCGTGCCCAGCTGGACATGAAGCTGATGCCCCTGTGGACTCTTCTTACAGGAACCAAGCTGCTCGCTTTCCACTGTGGGATGCAGGTGGGGCAGTGGCCATGCTTTGAGCGACCATCGCCTCTATCTCCCACAGAAGTCAGTGCACCAGGATTTCCCTGTGCTCCGTGGAGGGCCCTGGGATTTTCAGCAGCTCTGCTGGAGATCTGCTCTAAACCACATTTTCCATGTCTTGTCCTCCAGGGTGCCCTGATTCTGGGGCTCCTGCTCTGTCCAGAGGTGCTCAGGTCTCCTCCCTTCCTGTGGCTGAGATGCACCCCTCTCCTGTGCCAGGTGTCCTGCCCTCTGGGGACCTTGACCTCAAAGTTCCTCAGCCAGGAAGCCCCCATTGTCGTCTCTCCTCCCTCCCCGTGTCCTGGGGGTTTGGAGGAGGCACAGCACAGAAGCTCCATCAAGCCTCAAACGCAGGAGCACAGGCTGGGAGGCAAGAGGCTGGAGGAAAGGCACAGTGAGGGACACAGTGGCACCGCCTCCCCAAGTCTATCAGCCCCTCCCAGGCCGTGTTGTGTTTGGTACGTCCAAGAGCAAGTGATCTCATCGAACTTCCAAACCCAGTACCTCCGTCCCAACCGTCAGGAAGGCGGCCTATGGGGGCTGAACCCTCCCTGGCAGGGCACTTCCTCTTGTCCCCAGGCCCCTGCCATGTGGGTGTCACAGGAAGCAAGGTGGTTACAGCCCGGCGGCGCCTGCAGCAAGTGCCGCTCCCAGCCAGGCTACCGGTCTTCCTCTCAGCTTTGCCGATGGTATGTGAGCCGCCGTGGAGCCCACAAAGGGCAGCGCGGCCAGGGGGAGGGCCACGGAAGCCGAGTCTGCACCGGGCACAGGGGGCTTCCGCCTTAGAATTTGCTGTGCTACGGCTCGCAGACTGAACACGGCGGAGGACAGCGGCTGTGTCACCCATACCAGCAGAGGGCCGCCTGGCGGAGTTGAATCGGGCTGGGGGTGCCCACTGGCACTCACGTTTTTGCCTGGGGCCCCGGGTCCCGTGCTCACAGCTGGCTTCCTGGGGCCCTCCTGGAAAGTGGCCATCGCAGGCGAGGTGGTTCCTTCCAGGCATTTCGTTCTCCGGGCCCCTGCTGTGTCTGTGTGCAGGGGCGGCTCCTCCCGCAAGGGCCCCGGTGGAGAGGCGCCCGCCCGAGGCCTGCTCTGCCTCTGCGGCACGGATGCAGCCAGAGCCTTGCTTAGTCAGTGATAGTTTATTGGTCCTTAGTGTTACATCTCGATTACCAAGGTAAATTCACATACACAACTGCAGGTAAAAACATGTCAAATAATATAAAAATAAATTGAAGACTACTTTTATATATTTACTGAATTAAGTAGTGTAATAAATACTATAATAAGCAAAAAGCTTCATTCACACAATTCAGTTTCACTGAAGTTACAGTAGTGTTTGTAAATATGAGTTTTAAAATTTAAGTTACAAATATTAAAGCACTGAAAAACTAGTATAAAAGTGAATTTTGGCACGTAAGTGAGCTCTTATGTCATTAGTATTTGACAACCTGGGACAATGTAGAAGTCACATCTCACCTACTTTTTGAGGTACAGCGATCCAACTAGTCAGCAACATGGCTGAATACTTAATAGTTTACAATCTTTGAGTTGAACTTTTCCCTTTTGAAAAAAAAGCCCAAAGAGCAACCCCGAGCTTATTACTGTGCAAAAATTCTCCAACATCCTAATAGAATTTAGGATAGTATTTTTTCTTGCAACCTTTAGGGCCAAGATCCAGGTCCCAGGTCAGATGCCCCCTCGGGCTCAGCAGGGCCTTGGCTGCAGCCCCTTCCTAGGGTGATCCTGTTTTTCTACAATTTCTGTCTCTCCTTCCAATCAAAAACAGAAATATCCCACATCAAAATAAAGATAACCCATAACTTCAGCGACTTCAACATTATCTCACACACTCTGGTGATAAGAACTGAAGCTGCTAACAGGAAAGCCGGCCAAAGCATGCACGCCCAGGGGGACTGCTGCTGTCCCTAGGAACCCACCGCCTCGCTGCCGGTTCTGGCCTCCACTCCTCAGGTGAAAAGCTACAACACAGTGTCACGGCCTTCCTCCGGGGATGGGGACGGCCAAAGGTCCTGCTCCCCCACAGGGAGGAGTCAAGTGGATACTGTCAGTGAAGGTTCCGGAAGGGGCAGTGCAGGGGCAGGCATCCCCCTCCCCCCGCCAGTCCCCAAAGAGCTCACAGGCGCTGCTGCTGCTCTGCCTTCTCACAGGGGCACAGCAAGCACCCCAGGAACGCCCTTTCTCCAACGTGCCCCTCCCATCCCCGAGAAGGCTAAGAAGCCGTGTTTTTTTTTTTTTTTTTTGCCTTTTTGGCTTTGATACTTCTTAATGTTTCGACGTTTCAATCACAGTTTCATACGCAAGTTGAGGTAATCTCATCACAGTTTCCCTCTGAGAGAGGAACAGGGAGAGCAGGCAGGTTGGTGAGAGAGCATTTCCCTGGACGCGGGTCGGAGAGCAGACCGACACGCAGCGCAGCGAAGCCCACGCGGCGGGAAGGCCTGCTCTCACGGGCAGCTCCGACCCCTCTTTAAAAACTCTTGTGTAGCAGCCAGACTGCCAGGCCAGGGCAGCCAGGAACGGCTTGAGCTCCTAGATTGAGAGCTTTCATTTAAAACTTCCCTACCCGCTTGGAGGAAATGGCCTGCGGTTCCCACCCCCACCCTCCCCGCCCCCAACTTCACTTCTCCCTTTTCTAAGGCTGCTCAAGTCTGAGTTTTTAAAAAGAGCTCACAGAGCTGAAGGAAGCTACAGTAACTCACTGCTTATGAATCAATTGCACTTAAGATCTACGCTACTGACTCTGAGGCAGAGGCAGCCGCTTTGTGGAGCCGGGCCCCTGGCCAGCCAGAAACCAGGGACTCCCAAAGAGGCCTCGGAGCGGAGTCTGGAGCGTGTGGGCTTTTCAAGGAAGCCTTCCGAGGTGCAAGGCTTCTTCATCTACCGTACTTCGAGTTTTGCTCATTTGGCTTCAAATACAAATTGCTTTTTTTTGATACAAGTATGTTTTACTGACAAGCCCTTGGCACTGCACTGCTACTGGCGTGCAGGCCACATGTGCTCCAGCCTGGCTCTCCTCTGTGCCAGGGGCCTTTCTCAGAACCCCTTCTACATTACTGGACAATTTGCTGGTTTCACCTATGTGCTTCTTCCTAAGGCATGCAAAATAATACGTGAAACTCAGAAACGCTGGCAATGCAGGCGGCTGAGGCGCTGAAGTCCTAGCAGACATCACCTAAACACCAGGGCCTGGGACCCCATCCTGCACACACTGATCATGAAGGCTACACACGGGCCACACTTGAGTTCCCCTCTGCTCCAGGGGTGAGCTAGGAACAAAGTCACTGGAAGGAATTCCGACTTCAGAGTCAAAATTCTCTGAAATCCTGGTCCTCAGGAGCCAAATAAGACCAGGGCCAGCAACAACGCTTTGGGGAGGGGGGCACGAGTCTCCTGAAGTTTGTGGCTGAAAAGCAGGCCTTGTTTGGTGAGGCTGGAGCTGGAGACTGACACCCACAAGTGACCAGGCCCCTCCACAGTGAGGCGATGCGTGCCGGCGGGGCCTGGGCCATAGGGTTGTTCTTGTGCCTGATTAGGAAAACACGAGTGATAACAGAAGACAGCTCCAGAACCACCACGGGGGACTGCTTGTGTCAACTGGAGAGCCACACACGTCTGAGCAGCCATGTGCTTCCCCTCAGTTCAGGCTGCCAGGGAAATCCCTCCTGCATCTCAGAACAGGCTGCCAGCCTCAGCCCCAGCTGCTGGCTCTGTGGGCAGGGCTTGTGCTGCCCCGCTCAGCACCAGGCCGAGGCGGCCAGCTCCTTGAATGGAAGGGGTCTCAGCAGGGAAGGCAGGTACCCCACTAGTGACGAGGGATTTCCCATGGCAGCATTTGGAGACTGGGGCCAGGGGTGGCCTGGGCCCCCCACAGCCAGGGTTCCTTCTAACTCCCAGCAGCTCCTCAGTACGGGCCAAATGCTCTCCTGCCCTCACACAGTGCCTCCACAGCCACAAGGAGGCACTGTTAGAGAGAGCCGGGGTCCCGGACTGCCAGCCGCATACACAGGCAGTCCCTAGCTGCTCTTCCTTGAGGACCCCCGCCCCCTCCCCCCCGGGGGCAGGTGATGCTCTTCAGCGCTGTAGAGAGAGGACAGAAAACACACACTCAAGCCAGCACGCACAGGCCGAGAGAACAAAGACAGCCCTTCCAGGCAGGGCCTCCAGGAGAGCCGGGTCAGGTTTCCCTGGTGGACTTGCTGCAGGACTATGGGCCCAGCCTCCCTCTAGAGCTTCTGCTCAAAGAGGTCGTGATACTCCTGCTGCTCCAGCTCGCGGTTATACTTCTCGATTTCCCGGTTGGCTTCTTCCACATAGTCATTCATGAACTGGTCCATGACTGGTAACTCATTAAGGAAGGAAGCCCTGAGCCTGGAGGAGGAGGCAGAAGAGGCCTGCTGGGTCCCAAGGGACCTGTGGGTGGGTGAGTAGTGGGACATCCAGGCACCTGATAGGCTCTTTTATCTCTTGGCAACATTAGAGCTGCAAAGAATGCAAAGGGTGTTGGTGTTGAACCGTAATGAAGTCACAGAACTGAGCCCTGCAGCTGTCCTTAGCACACAGCAGAGCGCCAAGTCTTACACTGTCCTATCCATCTTTTCACAGATTAACTTTGTCTCCAACTTGTAAATCGTAACCTCAGTGACCACAGAAATCAGGGTGCTACCATAGCTGCATTCAAACTATGACCCACAGAATCACAATAAAGGGAGAGTAGATTTTAACAACTCTCAAAGGTCAAAATGGGGACAGGTGGCTGGCACCGCAGCTCACTAGGCTAATCCTCCACCTAGCGGCGCCGGCACACAGGGTTCTAGCCCCGATCGGGGCACCGGATTCTTTCCCGGTTGCCCCTCTTCCAGGCCAGCTCTCTGCTGTGGCCCGGGAAGGCAGTGGAGGATGGCCCAAGTGCTTGGGCCCTGCACCCCATGGGAGACCAGGAGAAGCACCTGGCTCCTGCCTTCGGATCAGCGCGGTGCGCTGGCCACAGCGCACCAGCCATGGCAGCCATTGGAGGGTGAACCAACGGCAAAAGGAAGACCTTTCTCTCTGTCTCTCTCACTATCCACTCTGCCTGTCAAAAAAAAAAAAAAAAAAAAAAAATGGGGACGGGCATTTGGCTCAATTTGCCCACAACCAATACTGTGCCTGTTTCAAACCCTGACGTTTTGTTTCAGATCCAGCTTCCTGCTAATGTGCACCCTGGGAGGCGGCAGGTGATGGCTCATGTACTTGGGTCCCTGCCACCCATGTGGGAGACTGGGATAGAGTTCCAGGCTTCTGGCTTCAGCCGGGCCTGCCCTGGCTGTTGTGGACATTTGGGGAGTGAACCAGTGGCTCTAAGTTCTCTCTCTGCATTTTAAATAAAATGAAAAAAATTTTTTTAAAAATTTAAGAAAAGGTCAAAATAAAAAGTTCATCCCTATGGTTTGATTCTGTGTTTCCAGCCGTAGCCCACTCCAGGGCTCAGCAGCCTACTTCACACATAGGATTCCACACCCCTACACATTCCACAGAGGGACCAAGCTCTTCCAAGGATACGTGGGTGAAAGTCAGTCTTGTCACCAAAGAAGTTAACAAACTGGGTGCCATTATAGAAGTAGCCCGCAGGCAGGGGGTCCAGATGGCGTTTCACCTGCAGGGAGAGAGTCCTGTGAGAATTACCCAGCCACTTCCTATCATTCACGGAGTCATTAAAAACAAATAAACAAGCCTATTTACCTGAGCGAAAGAGCCTACTCTACCATGTAAGATGAGCCAGGGAATTAACACCTCCCAGCAACCCTCAAGACATTCGCCCTGGGCGTCCCAGGGCCCTGGGCAAGGAGTTCCACGTGGAATTAAGCTTGCGCTGCTCTCAACACACCTTTATTGGCTCTGTTCCCTTCGCTCCCCTCCTTCCTATTCAGTGTCTCCTAGAATCACTTCCAAAATAAACCACGCGTCCTCACACCCTTGTCTGAGGTCTGCTTCTAGAGGAACATGCACCCTCTCCTCCCCAGGGCACCCACGCTTGTCTCAGATGGATAGGAGTGCTCTCTTGCTCCACCTGTTCATTACTGGGACTCATGACACAGCCCAGCCTGGGGCCAGGACTCTGTTCCTTTTAGCCTTCTGCCCTCGAGCTCCTCAGGAAAAGGCCCCAGAGGGCTTGGGAAGGCTCATCAAGGGCCTCTCATGCTGGCTTCAGGATTCCACAACCTTCCCCTTAGCAGTTCTGGATCTAGTTTTTCCCTGGGCCCTGGTTGGTTACCTTGGACAGAGGTCTTCTGTGTTTCTTGGACAGGGTGACCATACAGGGCCTCCTATCACCTGCTCCTCCCTCTGATGCTGGCTCTCCTCAAGTTTATGCGCAGGCCACACCTGAGGATGCCTGCCCTCTCCTCACTGACGCTCTGGGCTGGGACTCTTTATCTGCCCTACAGGCAGCTCCCTAGGCCAGGGAATCCAGAAGACACAGCTCTCTGCACAAGCCTGGAAGGGCAGTCTAGGCCACAGGCCAGGGCTGCAGACTCACGTGGATGTTCTTGATCTCCTGCTGGGTCAGCATTCCTCTGGTCTTCAGGGCTTTCCTCTGAGGCTTCTGTGTAGAGATGCAGGGAGGGGTCAGGTTGCAGCAGAGCTAACAGTACACGGTGGGCCAGGGCTCATGGCGCTCGATCAGTTACCCAGCTAAGACCCTGGTGGAAGGGAAGGTACACGGGCTGTCCTGGTCTGGACATGGTATCCTGCCAATGTGTCTCTTGAGAAAACGACTTTCTTGCTCTAGAGCCTAGTGAGTCAGCAGGAGGCAAGCGGCAGAGGAGGGCCGAGGGCTTTTGCAAACAGGCATGGTCTTTGCAGATTCTCATGCCCAGGCCCTGCCAATGGCAGACATAGACAAAGGACAGCCTGAGGTCCCACGGTCCAGTACCATCTGGCAGCTTCTCCAGGTGAAGCAGCCCATATCTCAGTAGAACCAAAGGTTCCCAACTGAGCATCTATAAAAGATCCAGCCCTAGCCAACGTTATTCCCAGAGTTCTAGGATAAGCTAAGCCGCTGTGCTTAGAGGTTGTGCCAAGAGGCTTAGCTCCCATAGTACACAGAGAATCTGGGCCCACAGGGGAGATAACAGGCCCTGTTACCCTGGTGTTTGCCCTGAATACCTTCCCCCCACTCTCAAAGTTCCCTCAAAGTGCTGCTGGTGGAGTCCATGAGGGGTAACCCAATGGGGAAGCATCAGGAGGCAGAAGATGGGGCTTCTCAGAGCCAGTGGGAGCCCCAAGGTGTGGTCGTATCTGGCAGGTTTGCCTGGGCATCAAAAACCACCTGCTTAGCTGATTGCCGCAACCAGTCCTTGATGCTGTCTTCCTTCAGGGAGCAGCCGATGAACACAAGGTAGCACTCCTGCTGCCCACTGCTGTCTTGAGGTGTGTTTCTGGGGTCAGGTGGTGGCGTGGGTCCCTCTAAAACCGGCACGATGCTCAAGGAATTGGCCAGGGTGTTGTGGCAGACCTCCATGACCCTCTCAGAGTCTGTAAGGAGACCACACTCATAGAGACCCTGTCTTAGAAGGGTAAAGTTACCGTGACTGTAACAACGCAGATGACTGGGAGGATTCATGGGAAAACTCAGGGAAGCAGCAGAGCTGACACCTGCTGGCCGGGCTGGGGTTTCCCGCTGTGACAGCTGAAGGTGCCCTGACAGCATGCTCACCTCATCTGACCTCCAGGCGCCAGCCACAGTAACCCCTTTTGGGTTCCTGGAATGCGCCGCTTTTGCCTCGGGACCACTGCAAAGGCTGCTCCTTTCCCTGAAATAGTCTTGCCTTCCTCCATGCTAAGCTGATGAACTCTTACCTGATTTGAGGCCATCCCAGACTCCCAGCCCTGACAGACTGTTAGGGGGCGAGAGCTCCAGAGGTCTCAGGCCTACTGGACAGCAGGGAGAAGGCAAGTAGAAAGCCTTAAGACTCTAGTCAGAAATGGATCTGGAGCTGGGCATGGGGTAGCTCCTGGTGACAGGTCTAGGAAAAGGCGACAGATGGCCAAGATGGGTGGGGTGTGAGTCTGGAACACAGACATCAAGGAGCAGGCCATCCGGCGGAAGAGGACAGATTCTCCCTATGCAGCATGAGGACATGGTGAGAGTAGTCAGGGCGACAGGTGTGTCCAAGAGCCTGACGGTGTGAGGCCCAGAGGGGAGGGTGTCTCAGTCTAGGAGGCACTGGTGGTCTGCAGGACACCAGCAGGGGCTACGAACTCACATTATGAGAGGTGAGCCCTCCATGATTTATGACTTCCAAACCCAACCCCCAGTTACCTGAAAACTTCACTTTGCCCAGGATGTGGTAGATGTTTCCAGAGAAGGGACTTGGCTTGATGGAGGACTGAATTGCTGGTGGAGGAAGAAGACAGGGCTGTCACCTATCTGGGGGCAAGGCCAAGTTCAAGGCAGCACAGCTGGGAGGTTTAGGGACGGGGCAGAGACCTTAATTCACTTTCTGGGGTTCACAGCTAATACCCGTCTCCCCTGACATGCTCCCCAGTGGTTCTGCCATGGTTGCCAGGGGTGGGAAAATTCTTACAATGGAATGGAGATCAAATCATGCGGTCACCCATCGGGAGAATCCTGAGTCCTTAAATCCCTCTGCCTGCTTTTGGTCCAAATGGTGAGGAGACTGCACACAGAATACTGAAGTGGGGCTGGGGGCGGGACACCTCTGTGCTCTTTGGCCAGGGTCTGGGACCCACCCTAGCTCACCTTTACACTTGGCTATAAAGCGAGTCTTCTCCAGGGGACGGCCAAACCATACACAGATCTGAACCATCAGTGGAAAGACTGATCCGGCATCAAATTTACCTTCATACCTTAAAAGTTTTAAAATATTATGAGTATAAATGAATGAGGTTTGGGTATTATTATATATTACTTTGGGATGAACTACGTATCATTTATTATATCTTAATTCCTCCTTCACAACTTGTATGTCACTTTACATATAAAACACTTAGGATCCCCTCCCATTCCCTCAGGGCTCCAACCACACCCCACCATCACACTGCGGGCAGCTGACCAGACTGGACATCTGCATGCAGACACCCTCTACAGAGGGAACCGGAGGGCTGGGACACCTCTGTTCTATTTTCTCAGCTTCCAGTGCAGCACACATCCTGCCTGCCACAGACTCCTTCAGAACATGGTCATATTCAAGAGCATTCCAGAAAAGTAACTTTCTATCATGGAAAATTTCACACATATGTCAAGGCAGATAGATGAACCTATTACCTGGCGTCCACAGTTATGGGACGATCATTCTCTTTCTCTCTCTCTCTCTCTCTCTTTTTTTTTTTTGACAGGCAGAGTGGATAGTGAAAGAGAGAGACAGAGAGAAAGGGCTTCCTTTGCCATTGGTTCACCCTCCAATGGCCGCCACGGCTGGCGCGCTGCGGCCGGCGCACCGCGCTGATCCAAAGGCAGGAGCCAGGTGCTTCTCCTGGTCTCCCATGGGGTGCAGGGCCCAAGGACTTGGGTCATCCTCCACTGCCTTCCCGGGCCACAGCAGAGAGCTGGCCTGGAAGAGGGGCAACCGGGACAGAATCCGGCGCCCCGACCGGGACTAGAACCCGGTGTGCCGGCGCCGCTAGGCGGAGGATTAGCCTAGTGAGCCGCAGCGCAGGCCTCTTTCTCTTTTTTTAAAAATACTTATTTATTTGAAATACAGTTAAAGAGAGATGTAGAGACAGAGAGAATGGTCTTTCATCTGCTGGTTCACTCCCTAAATGGCCGCAATGGCCGGAGATGAGCTGATCAGAAGCCAGGAGCCAGGAGCTTCTTCCAGGTCTCCCACTTGGATGCAGGGGCCCAAGGGTTTGGACAGTCCTCTGCTGCTTTCCCAGGTACATTAGCAGAGAGCTGGATCAGAAGTAGAGCAACAGGACTGGAACTGGTACCCATATGGGGTGCCAGCACTGCAGGCTGGGGCTTTTAACCTTCTGTGCCACAGCACTGGCCCATAATCCCTCTTTTGAATTATTTCCTTGAGATGACCCTACGTGATTGGAATCACTGCAGGAAACAGTATAACCATCTTACATGTAATAATTTACACTACCCGGTTGCACATGACTATGCTAGTTTCATAATTTCTCCACCAATGAATATCACAGGTATTTTTGGCTGAATGTAATAAGTGTCAATCAAAAGGACAGAGTTGCCATTTTACATTTCTGATTATTACTGACATTTAATTATGTTTCCATGCTGCTAATCATACTTGCTCTTAAGTGAACTATCCACATCTATGTGGACTCAGTTATTTCTCTTAATTCTTTAACCAAGCATCCCAAACATTGTGTTAACCCTCTGATGAAGTATTTTCCTCCAGGCTATTGTGTTTTCTTATTGGAGTCCTTTATTATAAAACAGCATTGTAGTTTTGAACTTTATATTATTTAAAGTACCTTATTCTTTAAGATTTCTTTAAAGTGAGGAGGTAGTATTAAGCCCTCTACAAGACCTTCTCCCCATCCAAACAAGTCATTTGTAGACTGTGGGCTTCTCTGGCTACTTTGGTGTCTGAATCCTTAGGGAAACTTGGAACCTGCTTTCTCTGGATCAGGTACGTCCAGGCCCTGAGTTAAGTTCCATGCACTACGCCCAGCGTGGCTCAGGATGGACTGGAAAACGGCTTCTTTAGGTACCAGGTGGTGACTGTAGGAGCCCCAGGGCAGGCCCAGAGGCTCAGGAATCAAGGTCAGTAGCTGCAGCCACTATAGAGGAGCGTTCCTCCCAGAAGTTCCACATGTTTACTGTAGCTAGGCTACAACTGTCTTGTTCAGGCACAAGGAATGATCCGCTTACCTACGTTCAACTGAGGGTGATATGAATCAAATCAGTGATTCCTTCTAAGAATACGCCTAAATATCTTCACTTTTACATACTGAATGTGTGGTGGTTTTGCTATTTTGTTATAGCATAGTACAATCAGTTTTTTGTTGACACAAACAACTGACAGTGTAAGGGACGGTGTGGAGGACGTGTACGTAAGAATGACAAAGATAATCCTGACTCTGGCCAGCTGTTAACAACTGTATTCCCCTACACCTTCAATAGGGTAGGAGTTAACTGTCCAACCTATGCAGGTACAAGTACAGCACAGTGGTTAAGACAACACGCTCCAGGGCCAGACGGGTGGGGCTTGAAACCCAGCTTTTTCATTTGCAAGTTAGCAACTGGACAAGTCATTTTACCCCTTGCCACCTCAGCTGCCTCAGCTATGAAGTAAGGAGAATCATGGGACCTGCTTCACTGCTCGGTGTAGGGGCTGAGTGAGATAACACAGGCAAAGCTCTTAGCACAGCAGTGCCCAACAGAACCTTCTGTGATGATGGAAATGTTTTAGAATGATGACGCCCAATACAGCAGCTGCCAGCCACAGGTAGCTATGGAGCACTGGAAATGCGGGTGTGTGACTGAAATAACGAATTCTAAATTTTGCTTTTCATTATTTTTCACTTGTATTACATTAGACAGCCACTTGGCTCAGCTTGCAGAGCGAATGTCAGGACAATGGCCAGCACACACAGGTGCTGCTGGTGCTGGTGTGAGTGCAGGGTGCACAGCACACTCTCCTGCTGCCCTCAGCCCCTGAGAAACAGAATGCTCCCTAGGCCCCCTCAGTAGGAAACTCACCTGTCAGGGGGCCCAGAGGATTGTGTGCCCATGTTCTCAGGATGACTTTCTCACGTGGGAAGGTCAGAAACCCCTAACTCCAGCCACACCACCCTCACTAACGGCCACAGGAAGCACAGGACTCCACTTGGCACCTACAGGGGAACTCCCTAAATCTCAGCATCTGGGAAGGCTCCCAATCTGGAGCCCAAGAGCTGGAGCACTGGGTTCCTGGCAATGCCAGCAGCCGCAGGGACGTGACAGGTTGCCCGCTGCCATGTGTCATCCTTGTACAGTGATCTGATATTTGCACTTTCTCCCCCACCCCCATAAATAAATAAATCATTGGATTTACAAAGAAATTTTAGCTACTTTTCAAAGATGATACTTACCAGCCAGGGTATGTTAAATATCGAGAACGTAGCATCTGAGGACTTGAAAAACTATTTTCTGAGAGAATCAGCTCAATGTCTTCATTCCTTTGAAAACACACAGAAGAGACACAGCTTGATCCGGGCTGTCAAATCTGAATCTGTACACTTTACTTCCTCCCCACACTCCCATACACACACACAAGCATTCATGTATGCATTTATTTTTTCCTGTCAAACCACTTTGTTAGTTGTAGGCATCATGAGCTTTCACTCTTAAATACTCTAGTATGCATCTCTTACAGAACCACAATCCTGTTATCATATCCAAAGAATTTAACAGCAGCACTGGTACCACCTTGGAGCTTGTTAGAAAAGCAGAATTTTGGGGGCCGGCACTGTGGCACGGTGGGGTAAGCTGCCATTTGTGATGGTGGCACCTCATATTGGAGTACCAGTGAGAGCCCTGGCTGCTCTGCTTCTGACCCAGTTCCCTGCTACACACCTGGGGAGCTGCAGATGATGCCTCAAGTACTTGGACACCTACTACTCCCGTAGGAGACTTGGATGGAGTTCCAGGCTCTGGGTTTTGGCTTAGCCCAACCCTGGCCATTGTGGCCATGTGGGGAATGAACCAGCGGAGGGACCATCTCTCTGTCTCTCCCTCTCTCTCTGTAGCTCTGCTTTTAAACAAAGAAATATATTTTGTCCTCTTTTCTTTTGGTTTTTAGTTTTTTTTTAAAAAAGCTAATTCTTTTAAAAAAAGAAAAAAAAACAAACAAATAGAAAAAGAAAGAAATGAAGAATCTTAGGCCCAACCTCAGTTCTACTAAATCAGAAACAAATTTTCACAAGATCCTCAAGAGATGGGTTGCCAGCATCACAGATGGCGGCTCAACCTGCTATACAACAATGCCAGCCTCGGCACACTTAAGAAGCCCACATCCAGGGCTGGCGCTGTGGCGGAGCGGGTAAAGCTGCTGCCTGCAGTGCCGGCATCCCATATGGGTGCCAGTTCGAGTCTCAGCTGTTCCACTTCCAATCCAGCTCTTTGCTACGGCCTGGGAAAGCAGTAGAAAATGGCCCAAAGCCTTGGGCCCCTGCACTCCCGTGGGAGACCCATTAGAAACTCCTGGCTCCTGGCTGGCACCGCAGCTCACTAGGCTAATCCTCCATCTGCGGTGCCAGCACCCCGGGTTCTAGTCCCGGTTGGGGCGCCGGATTCTGTCCCGGTTGCTCCTCTTCCAGTCCAGCTCTCTGCTGTGGCCCAGGAGGGCAGTGGAGGATGGCCCAAGTCGTTGGGCCCTGCACCCACATGGGAGACCAGGAGAAGCACCTGGCTCCTGACTTAGGATCAGTACAACACGCTGGCGCAACGCGCTGGCCGTAGCGGCCACTTGGGGGGTGAACCAACAGAAGGAAGACCTTTCTCTCTGTTTCTCTCTCTCTGTCTAACTCTGCCTGTCAAAAAAAGAAAAAGAAAGAAAGAAAGAAAGAAAGAAAGAAAAACAAAGAAAAAAGAAAATGAAACTCCTGACTCCTGGCTTGGATCGGCCCAGCTCTGGCTGTTGTGGCCATTTAGGGAATGAATGAACAAGCGGATGGAAGACTTCTCTCTCTGCCTTTCAAATAAATAAATTAATTAAAAAAAAAAAAGAAAGCAACAGCCCACATCCCATATCAGAGTGCCTGGGCTGTAGCCTCAGCACTGCTTCCAATTCCAGCTTCCTGCTCACGTGTACTCTGGAAGGTAACATGCGATGGATCCAGTTCTTGGGTCCTTGCCATCCACATGGAGACCTGGACTGCATTCTGGGCTCCTGGCATTGGCCTGGCCCAACCCTGGTTGTTGCAGGCACTTAAGGCAGTGAGCCAGCAGATAGGAGAGATTTCTCTCTGACTTTCAAATAAAATTAGAAAAAAAAATTTTTTTCATGGAAAATGGAATTAAAAGACAAGTTTATTTTTAAAAGTGGTGGGTAAACACTGATCTAATATACACTCATTTTCCATTTTTCTCTTTTTGGGGAAAAGGGGGTTCATAACGCAATCAAAGATTACTCACCAAATTTACAATCTTTAGTCTCCTTTAACTAGAACAGTTCCTCTACCTTTTCACTTGTTTCCATAGTACTGATATTTTTCTCAAGTACATGCCAGCTGTCTTGTGACCCACACTTGGATTTGTCTGATTGTTTTCTTAACAATGAGAGTAGATTTAGGCTAAGCATTTTTTGTGAAGATTAACACCTACGAGATGTTAAGTTCTTCCCACATTCTCATATGGAGAAGGCACATGGTATCAGTGTCTGGTCTTGCTAAGTTTAATCATTTGGTGAGCACAGTGCCTACCAGAGCTCTCCAACGTGAAGTTACTTTTCCCTCTGCATAAGTAGTCTATGGAATGACCAGTGAATGAACAGTCCTTCCTGCTGTTACTGGTGATCCTTCCCTAAGACCTGTATTAAACTGAAGGCTATGGGGTGGGCAGTATAGCTGCGGGCAGGTTAAGCCGTCGCTTAGGACTCTCATATCCTGCTTCAGAGTGTCTGGGTTCAAGTCCTGCCTTCACTTCCTTTTTTTATTTTTATTTTTTTACTTTTTTATTTGACAGAGTTAGACAGTGAGAGAGAGACAGAGAGAAAGGTCTTCCTTCCGTTGATTCACTCCCTAAATGGTCGCCACGGCTGGAGCTATGCCGATCCAAGCCAGGAGCCAGGTGCTTCTTCCTGGTCTCCCATGCGGGTACAGGGGCCCAAGCACTTGGGCCATCCTCCACTGCATTCCCAGGCCACAGCAGAGAGCTGGACTGGAAGAGGGCAACCGGGACTAGAACCAAGTGCCCATATGGGATGCCGGTACCATAGGCGGAGGATTAACCAAGTGAGCCACGGCGCTGGCCCCCTGCCTTCACTTCCAACCCACTTCCTAATAATGGGCAGCAGATGATGCCTTAAGTACTTGAGCTCCTGCCACTCACACGGGAGACCTGGATGAATTCCTAGCTCCTGGCTTGAGCCTGGTCCAGCCAGGGCTACTGTGGGCATTTGGGGAGTAAAAGCTCTCTCTGTGTCACTCTTTCAAATCAATGAAAATAAACTTTTTTTAAAAACTGAAAGTTGGAGTAGACATTGTGGTGCATTGTGTTAAGCTGCCTCCTGGGATGCCCATATCCTATACTGGAGTGCTGAATTGAGTCCTGGCTCTTCAGTTTCTAAACTAGCTTCCTGCTAATGTGTCTGGGAAGGCAGTAGATGATGGCCTTGAGCCCTGACATCCACTTGGGAAACCTAGAAGGAGTCACACACCCCTGCCCCAATCAGTGTTCTTTCTTATGCTAAAATTGTCTCAATTTGACCAGTACAAGCTTAAGCTAGTGCCTATACCCCACCCTTTTTTTTTAAAGATTTATTTATGTATTTGAAAGGCAGAGTTAGAGAGAGAGAGAGAGAGAGATTCCATTTGCTGGTTCATTCTCCAAATGGCTGCAACGGCTGGAGCTGGGCTGATCCAAAGCCAGGAGCCAGGAGCCGGGAGCTTCTTCTGGGTTTCTCATGTAGGTGCAGGGGCCCAAGGACTTGCACCATCTTCTACTGCTTTCTAGGCCACAGCAGAGAGTTGGATCAGAAGTGGAGCAGCCAGTCTCAAACTGGCACCTATATGGGATGCCGGCAATGCAGGTGGAGGCTTTACCCACTACACCTTGGAGTCAGGCCCTTCCTATACCCTTTTTAATAGACTTCCACTAATATTTGAGTACTTCTTGGCTTTATGGGTATAAAATGGACCAGGCTCATCTTCTCCTTTCCTTGCTATAGACATACAATCAACTAATTCTTCAAGCAATCTGAATACCTTGTAGTAGAGATTGGTACTTAGAAACCAAGACCTTGAAGTAGGAGGGTTTACTGCTACTGTGGTATTATTATTATTCTGGTTCTTTTCAGTGCAAAGATCTAGGACACATACATTTACATGAAAAAAAAAGAATTTATACTGAGTCCCCAGTTCAAACCAACATTTGAACAGTTTTTCCTCATGTTCCTAATTTCTCATTTATAATCTCCTTTTGCCCATCAATGGTGTTGTCTGCAATCAGGCTGCCAACAGATGAGTATGTTCAAAAGCTACATGAATTAATTACTTCTTTGTACCACTTCTTGGCCTTTTGGTTAAGATCAAGCCTAATTACTTCTTTGTGAGCAGTTATTATTTTAGTATACATATAGATTCTCTCCTTGGTAACTTAATTTTTGAATATGTAAAAACATTTGTGAGTTCAAAAGTCAAAACTATATGAAAATACAGTTCTTAGTATCCTAACTGAGCAAGCAAAATCACCCATGGCCAGGTATTTTCATTTCATACATATGCACATTCAAAATCACTAATTCTCTATTTTTAGTTTATAATTTTGACTTAAATCCATGAAGTAAAGAGATAATTTCTCTGCATTCTCTATGCAATTTCTCTCACATACTAACATAAACAAACACTGAGAGAACCTTGATGTTCACATTCCACGAAGGAGGATGTGAATACTCAAGACAAAACGCCTTAAAACATTACAGGACACTGACACACGGGATCTCCCTGGTGATTTTTACAGTGCATCCAAAGCATTTCAAACTGATTTCTATAAATAAGTGCTCAGGTCCACCGAGTGGGAAGACCCCCAGCCGGAGCTGTGTCCGAGAAAGGCGCTGGTCCCATGGGGCGAAGTCCGGATTGGTTTACCTGGTGACAATCCCGTTCTCCGCGAGAATGAAGGCTGCAGTAGGATTGGCAGCCCTGATGAGGCTCTGCAGCTGAACAAGGACAGGGTGCCTCTGCTCCACGGTGAGACCGGTGAACACCACGTTGCTCACTAGGCCTGGGGAAGAAAACCGAAACACTTCAGCCTGCAGAGGCCTGACTGCACGGCAGAGTCACACAAGCAGGAGTTCCCTCCTCCGGCCATCCCTTCCAGCAGCCTCCGCCCCAGCACCTCCCTGCCGCCTCATGGGGCCAACGGCTCCAACTCTGCAGCTGCCTCATTTCCTAATCTCTTCCATCTTCCTAATTTCACTCTCTGGCTGATACATGGAATTTCTGAAGAAAGGGCCTTTCTGTATCCCCTGTATTTAACCTCATCAGAACTGGTGCCATTTATCTTCACCGGTTTAGACCAGAGACATTAACCCAGCACTAACCGTATATTAGGCACCATTATACCGGAGTCACACAACTCCAGGACAAATGCTACCATAGATATTCACATAGTGCAAGGATGGAGAACCATTTTTCTATCAATGGCCATTATTTATAACTCATTGCAGGTCATACAAAATCAACAACTTGGGGCCAGCATTGTGGCACAGCAGGTTAAGCTGCTGCCTGCAATGCTGGCATCCCCATATGGGTACTGGTTCGTGTTCTGGCTGCTCCACTTCTGATCCAGCTCCCTGCTAATGGCCTGGGAAAAGAAGCAGAAGACAGCTCAAGCGCTTAGGCCCCTGCCACCCATGTGGCAGATCAGGAAGAAGTTCCTGGCTCCTGGCTTTATATCACCCAGCTCTAGCCATTGTGGCCATCTGGGGAACGAACCAGTAGATGGAAGATCTCTCTCTTTTCCCCTCTCTCTGTAACTCTTTCAAATAAATAAATAAATCTTTAAAAAATGATCAACTTTAGGCCGGCGCCGCAGCTCACTATGCTAATCCTCCACCTTGCGGCGCCGGCACACCGGGTTCTAGTCCCGGTCGGGGCTCCGGATTCTGTCCTGGTTGCCCCTCTTCCAGGCCAGCTCTCTGCTGTGGCCCGGGAAGGCAGAGGAGGATGGCACAAGTGCTTGGGCCCTGCACCCCATGGAGACCAGGAGAAGCACCTGGCTCCTGCCATCGGATCAGCGTGGTGCGCTGGACGCAGTGCGCTGGCCGTGGCGGCCATTGGAGGGTGAACCAACGGCAAAAGAAAGACCTTTCTCTCGTCTCTCTCTCTCACTGTTTACTCTGCCTGTCAAAAAAAAAAAAAAAAAAAAAAAAAGATCAACTTTAAAAAATTAGTCTGCTCTAGAGTTACTGATTTTGGAGTACTACCTGCAGTTGCCTCGGCAGGGACAGACCAAATGATTTCATGGGCCTTGTATTTCACGGCTTGCATGTTCTCCACCCCTGACCTGGTGGCATGGTAAGAAAGGGTGGCCCACGTAAAGGAAGGTTGTGGAGTGGGCTGTAACTACTTTTAACCATTGTGTGAAAATAAAGAAGTAAAATCCACAAAATTATACAGAATCTGGAAATCAGAAAAGTTACTGTGTCTTATTATCCAAAGATAATGCATCCTCCATACTTATTCCTGTTCTTACATAGCTTTGGCGCACATACACACACACACACACACCATTTCTGCTACAAGATCATTTGCATCTTTGGTATTCAATCATCTTTACTCTTAATACCACGGGAAATTTCAAACATACACAATATCATAAAAACAGCATCACCCAGCTTCAAGAATTGTTAGTACCTGGCTAATCACATTTCCTTCATACCACACCACAGCCCTTCTCCTCCTCTTCCACCGGATGATTCTGAAGCCAACCCCAGACATCCAATTACTTCATCCAAAAATATTTCAAGGCAAGTGTTGCGGAGCAGTAGGTTAACCTGTGGCTTGCAATGCTCACTCCCATATGGGAGTGCTGGTCAAGTCTTGGCTGTTCCGCTTCCACTCCAGCTTCCTGCTAATGTGCTTGGGAAGGCAGTAGACGATAGCCCAAGAATCTGGGTTCCTGCCATCCATGTGAGAGACTGAGATGAAGTTCCTGGCTCCTGGCTCTGATCTGGCCCAGCCCTGGCCATTGCATCTGGGGAGTGAACCAGCAGATGGAAGATTTCTCTCTCTTATCATGCCTTCTCTCTAACTCTGACTTTCAAATAAATAAATATTTTAAAAAGAGAGAAATGCCTACATTGTGGCTTAGCAGGTAGTGCTGCCACCTGTAATGTAGGTATCTCGTATGGGTGCTGGTTTGAGTCCCAGCTGCTCCACCTTTGATCCAGCTCCCAGCTAATGTGCCTGGGAAAGCAGCAGAAGATGGCTCAAGTCCCTTGGTACCTGTACCCATATGGGAGACCTGGAAGAAGCTCCTAGCTTCGGCCTGGCCCAGTCCTGGCAGTTGCCAACCATCTGGGGAGTGAACCAGCAGATGGAAGATATCTCTCTCTGATTCTTTCAAATAAATAAATAAATCTTAAAAAAAAAAATGACAGATCTTCCATCCACTGATTCACTCCTCAAATGGCTGCAATGGTTAGGGCTGGGCTAGGCCAAAACCAGGGGCTCAAGCACTTGGCCATTCTCCACTGCCTCCCAGCCACTTTAGCAAGGAGCTGAATAGGAAGTGGAGCATCTGACACATGAACCAGCACCCATATGGAATGCCAGTGTTATAGGTGGTGACAAACCACTGTACCACAATGTTGGCCTCAATAAGTTAATCTTTTAGAAAAGTGTCTTTGGGGGCTGGCTCTGTGGCTTAGTAGGCTAAGCCTCTGCCTGTGACACCAGCATCCCATATGGGCACCAGTTCATGTCCAGGCTGCTCCACTTTCAATCCAGCTCTTTGTATGGCTTGGGAAAGCAGTAGAAGATGGCCCAAGGCCTTGGGCCCCTGCATCTGCATGGGAGATCCAGAAGAAGCTCCAGGCTCCTTCGGATTGGCCCAGCTCTGGCCGTTGCAGCCATTTGTGGAGTGAACCAGCCGATGGAAGATTTTCTCTCTCTGCCTCTCTGTAACTCTGCCTTTCAAATAAATAAATAAATCTTTTTTAAAAATCCTTGTTTTTAACTTCTTAGGTTGCAAATTTCATTATTAAAAATTACTTGTGGTTTAGTAACATGTTAACTTCTTAAAATAATGAGCTCTCATTTATTAAGTCCTACTCTGCACCAACACTTTTTTCTTTAGGCTTATATATGTATTTGAAAGGCAAAGTGACAACCCAGAAGGGAAGACAGATGGAGAAGAGAGAGAATGAGAATGAACTGATCTTCTACCCACTGGTTCACTCCCTAAATGCTCACGACAGTCAGGGCTAGGCGGAGCCAAATTCAGGAACTCCATCTGGGTCTCCCTTGTGCTGAGGTGACACCTTCTTCAACAGAATGCAGGGGCTGAGGTACCTGAGGCTTGGCCATCTCAACCAGCAGGAAGCCAAGTCATATCATTCCCACCAGCCAAGACTGCTAAGTTCACAGTTTAGAAAAATGGCCATAAACAGTTGGAAGGCAACTTTAGAAACCTGGTCTCCTGCCTCTTGGGTGAGGCAGATGTTAGGGTAACTTCCTTCCTTTTGCCAATAACATTTATAAAAAAGTGTCCCAAAACTCTAAAGACCTTATCTAACTTCACAAATCCATCTGGATGCAATCTATCCCAGAACGGAGAATAGGGATCACAAGGGCTTATACCATCTGTCACCAACAATGAGGAAAGTGTCCACACAAAGTCTATACCACGTGCCTGGGACCAAAGACCCTCAGAACTAGGCTTGCTTGCTGAGTATAGGAGCTGCTTCCTCAGTGCTCACGGACCTTTTTGGATCTCTCCATTCCTTGGTTCAGACATCAGAACCACCCTTTGGCATCTGTGCTCTACAGCTATTACATCGCCAACCTTAGGGAAATACAGTCTGTTTGCCTATGAACAGTATTTCAGAGATCTCTAAGGCTTCAAAAAAGTGTGTTTCCTAAGTGGCTTTCACTTGACATCCGAGTGAAGTGAGACTCTTCTCTTCTTCTCGTCACTTGCTCAAGAGCACACTTGACTGTGCAGCTCCCCAATCCTGGGCAGGGAGGCACCAAGTGCTCCTCTGCTACGCAGCACCCTTCTCCCAGCGAGGCCTGGTGGGTGCTAACAGCTACTGATTCACCCTCCACTCTAAGTCCCTAGGACCGTTCGCCTGCTTCAGACCACTGCTCTCTTCATGCGGCCCCTGCCCAGTCTCTCTACTCAGGCTTCCTCTTCCCCCGCAAAAGATTTATTTTATTTATTTGAAAAAGAGTTAGAAAGAGAAAGAGAAAGAGAGAAAGAGAGAAAGAGAAAGAGAGAGAGAGAGAGAGAGAGAGAGAGAGAGGTCTTCCATCTGCTGGTTCACTCCCCAAATGACTGCAATGGCCAGAGCTGAGCTGATCCAAAGCCAGGAGCCAGGAGCTTCTTCTGGGTCTCCCACGTGGGTGCAGGGGCCCAAGGACTTGGGCCATCTTCCACTGCCTTCCCAGGCCATAAAAGACAGCAGAAGTGGAGCAGCCAGGACTCAAACCAGCGCCCATATGGGATGCTGACACTGCAGGCGGCGGCTTTATCTGCTATGCTACTGCGCCGGCCTCATCCAGGCTTCCTTTTCCGCAATTCATTTTTCCCATTGTGGTCAGAGTAATCTTTCAAAAACAAAAATCTGATCATGTAATTTTCCTGCTTAAATTATTCCAATGGGCTCCAACTACTGCTGGCTACTACCAAACCATTCCGTTTGTGTAATCTATCCACTGTGCCGTGCCTCCTCTGCATGCTCTGGTCATCATCAAGCCTTCGTTCCTGCTGGTCTTTCATTCTTCTGCCTAGAATCACCTTTTCCCTTCTTTTTGTTGAGCCAACTCCTCCTTCAGGGTACAGACAATCTGAATAGCACCTCTTCCAGAAGCTTCCTTAATCCCCTAGGACTGGGTTACAGCAGGCGAGATTTGCTGAATAAATAATGAATGAACCAAGTGTAAAAGACAAACAAGCAACCTGATCTCCAAGACAGCTGTCCAATCAGCCATGCTGGAGGCACTCACATGTAAATTTTCCTCACTAAAAAGTCTGAGCAAATCCCATTTATCAGACATTCATCTGGAAAGGTTTTTTTTTTTTTTTAAGTATTTATTTATTTATTTGAAGGGTGGAATTACAGAGAGGGAGAGGCAGAGGCAGACAGAAAGAAGTCTTCCATCCTCTGGTTCATTCCCCAAATAGCCACAACAGCCAGAGCTGGGCCAGACTGAAGCCAGGAGTCAGGAGCTTCATCTAAAGTCTCCCATGTGGGTGCAAGCACCAAGCACTGGACCATCTTCTGCTGCTTTCCCAGGTACATTAGCAGGAAGCCGGATGGTAAGTGGAGCAATCAGGACTTGAACCAGTTTTTCACAAGCCTTTTCTGTTCCTAAGCTTCAACATCAAGATGGAGCTTCCTCAGACAGTGTCACAGAAGTCTCCCAAGGAAGGTGACACTAGTGGTACCTGCGCTCTCGCCTCCCATTTAGAGGTCACTCTGGAAGCTACAGGGGAGGCAGCCAAACCAGCCTGATGCCTGTCCCCGTGCCCTGGGACAGGAGTGACTGGGGCCCTCAGAAACTGAAAAAGGAAAGGTCAGGAGGCCGGGCCCACAGTGTGGCACAAGGGGGAAGCAGGCAGGAATCTACAAGGCTCAGCCAGTTCTGGAGATGGCAGACATGATGGCTGGATCCTGCTAGAGGCCCCAGATATCCCCAAGGGAAGAAGACAAGACCCGCATGATGGGTCTTGCAGTGAGGAGCCAGGAAAGACTGAGTTAGGACCTAGAGGCCCTGGGACTCTGTTTGGCTTCTTCTTAGAGAAAAGAAGTGGGAGAGTCTGACTAGTGTAAATGCACCACTGAGTGGTGTGTACCAGTGTCGTGTGCAGGCCTGGGACCTGGATCTCTTACAGACACGCCATGCCCAAAGTCCTGCCCACTGTACCAGTACCATGTAGACAAACCTTGTGGGATGGGATTCTAGGTCAGGAGCTGGGCACAGAGAAGGGGCTTTGCTTTACAAGGAAACGAGCAAGAGGATTATCCCCAGCATTCCTTAGGGCAGCTATGTAAACTGTCACCTGCCAAGAGGAAATGCCATCTGTGAGACAGGTAGTTATGTAGAGCCCAGGGTGAACAGGCCATGGTGAGCGGTTTCACTTTGTTTGGACCAGGAGCGTCCTCTGTTCTGTATCATGGGGCACACACTCAGCTTTGGTCAAGGTCTTCCCAGTCTGAGCTGAGAGTGAGCAAGCAGCCTGGTCTGGCCCACTACCAGGAGAGAGAAACATCACTGCAGTCTCTGACCATTTGGCCTGGCTTACAGATTTCAGAAGCCCAGGAGAAAATGACGTATTATTTATTTATTTTTTATCAGTAGATACTTCTCAAAGCATGCCACAGCAGTAAAATATTTCTACTGTGCTTTCAAACCTTACGATAATAAGCCTTGCTTAAGCACTGAGATTGTTTCCTAGTCCCTGGATTTCTGCAAGACACATCATCTCAGGGCTACAACATAGTCCTTTTCTCATTGGAAAATAATCCTTTGTTGTTAAAAGCAACGAATCAGGGAGCCTGACTCATGAAGGGGCACAAAGGGAGGCAAGACATGCCTGTGGACATGAAGTGTGTGTCTACTGGTGCAGATCCCACCTCTGAGTGAGCCTCGGAATCTCTGAGAACAAGACCTGCCTCTTCTCCCTCCCCAGACAGCCCATGCGATGGCAAGCCGGGTCAGGCCAGGCCTCAGAGAAGTGGGCACAGACCAAGGGAAGATATCTGCCAAGGCACTGCCATTCTGTGAGTCCTTGGAGAAGCTCAGCATCCAGTACAGACGGCCTCATGGTCATCTGCCCAGATGTGATCCCACCCCAGTTTATACTAGCACAGGATTTGGCACACAGTGCCTTTACACAAGGAGCTGAAAGGCAGTGTTCCTGAAATGTGCCCACCAAGTGCTGGAGGCACTGTCTGGGTTGGCTTAAAAGCTTTTATTCAGACTAAAGAGTGGCTTTCCTCTTGGGATATAAGCCAGTGCTGCCCCAGGTTCAAGGACAATAAAGACAGAGCACTCTTCCAAGGTTTTTTGTAAGGGCTGCCTAATGTTGCCCCAGGGTGGTCATAGTCCTGTGACGGACAAGGTGTTGCACCAACATTTACAAGACCATGACAGGGCCTGGGGCTGGACAAGTTAGCAAATCCCAGGTTCAACTACTGGTCACTAGGGTCAATCAGACAAACACTTTCTCAACTTCCCCTGCCTCCAGCTAATGCTCCCAGTGAGAAGCCCTTTGAGTCACCCTTTACTCCTGGGTTTGAGCTCCAGGCCCTCAGGGGCCACCTCTATCAGGTCCAGTATCTCGCTCTAGTCCCTAGGTTTTCTGTTCAGCAAATAAGGAGAAGCAAATCATTTGGAAATAATCCTTGCAAGAATTCCCCTCCAGCTATCATCCTTTTCCTCACAGCCCCAAACATCCCAAAATACCATTCACACTCGCTGGCTTCCAGGACCTTGCAGGCCACCAGTCCACTTGGACGTGGCTTCAGCCCTCACCTCTCCACTCAGTTCCTGCTGAGGTCACCTGCATCCTTCATACTTGCAAAGCCAATAGTTTTTTTATGTTCTTCCTTTGAGGTCTCAACTTCCAGGGTTACAATAAACATCTCTGACCTCATTCTCCTTCCTTGGTCTCTGAGGTAAAGTGCTTTTCTGTTTCTCCTTTTTCAGTCTCTGGCCCTCTGACCTTTCCAACTCCACACCTGGATAGTGGCTGACTATGCTCCATGCCCTTGGCTCTGACCATGACTTCCAAACACGTATCTTACAATCAGACAGTCCTCTTTTGTTGTTTCTTGGACCTAAGTTTTCTCCTATGCTTTCTATTTCAAGGACAGCTCCTCAACTGGAAACCCAGGAGTCACCCTTTTCAACTCACAGACCCACATCTAACCTGTCACCAAGTCTGATTGCTCCAATCTACAAAATCCCCTTAAATCTACCTGGGATGGACACTGTGGATGGACCCAGTTAGCCTCCATTCCACTTTGCTGCTGGGGCTGCAGTGCCTGGAAAGTAACAGGGTCCTCTAACAGTGAACCAGAGGATTACCTAGTATGGCCATCCAACATACACATTCCTCCCTCCAGGGACTAGCCTCCTGCCCTGGGCAGCACCTAACTCAGCTGTTTCCCAAGACAACAGCTCTGGTACGCTCTGCTGCCTCCGCTCCCTGTGGACTGGCAATGGGACCAGCAGGGCAAAACCGTACTGGGGACATAAGTTGTTTTCTTCTGTCTGATTTCTGCTTGCTGGGCTGGCTCAGGAAACCCAAGCCCCAGGCATTTCTCCTGACAACAATGAGCATTTCATCACCACTGCAGGGAATTTAGAATGTATTCTGGATTTCTGGGACTCGCAGATAATATGACACAAAGTGCTGCTTCCAGGGTTGCCAGGCAGTAGCACAATGTAACCGCCAGGATGAGTGGGTTTTTCCAAATGTTTTCAAGGAGGTATGGAAAATCCCACTGTGCATAAGGGGGTACCGGGGAAGACAGGTCTTGCTGGGCCAGATGCTTGAGCTCTTGAGACAGGAGGAATGCATCAAGATCTTGCTGATCAGAGGCGAGGGATAGCTATTCGGTCCACTGACATTAGCTGCAAGGCCAGAGCATGACTTAAGAGCAAGAGAGGTGTTGCCATGGCAATTACTGCCAGTAAGAGATAAGTTCTTGGAAGAAATCTATCAAACATGATAAAACTAAAGATGTCGAGGTTTCCCCTGGACCAGTTTTGGTGGCTTTAGATTTGAGAATGGCACGCAGGAACATGATGAAGTTTGTTGTACTTAAACAGAGCTTGAAACACATGCAAGCAGGAAGTAAAGCATATTGCTGGCCGGCGCCGCGGCTCAATAGGCTAATCCTCCGCCTAGCGGCGCTGGCACACCGGGTTCTAGTCCCGGTCGGGGCGCCGGATTCTGTCCCGGTTGCCCCTCTTCCAGGCCAGCCCTCTGCTGTGGCCAGGGAGTGCAGTGGAGGATGGCCCAGGTGCTTGGGCCCTGCACCCCATGGGAGACCAGGAAAAGCACCTGGCTCCTGGCTCCTGCCATCGGATCAGCGCACTGCGCCGGCTGCAGCGCGCCGGCCGCGGCGGCCATTGGAGGGTGAACCAACGGCAAAGGAAGACCTTTCTCTCTGTCTCTCTCTCTCACTGTCCACTCTGCCTGTCAAAAAAAAAAAAAAAAAAAAAAAGCATATTGCTTACCTTGTGAACACTGGTCAAGACATTTAGGGAAGAGAAATCTAGGGGGAAAAAAGAGAAATATTTTAAAACCATTCATCTCAGAATTGTCACAAGTTGTTTTCCACAAAAATATAACTATCACCGATATCACAGCAGTAACAGAGTAAGATTCACCAAGTGGACTGCTTGCACAGTGCCTGGCCCGCGATGGGGACTCAGGAAGAGGCAGCTTCCCCATTACTGTCAGGCAGTCTTGGCACTCCAACCACCAAAGCTTCTGCGCCACAGAAGTCCCTACATGCTAACTCTTGGGCACTGGGAGAAGGACAGATCTTTAGACTACAGACAGAGAGACAGGGAGAAAGAGAGCTGGTCTTTTCTGAAAGACACACTGTTTTGAGTAAAGGGGAAATTTCAATGGAAAATAAGGATTGCACTTGCCTAACTCTACAAGGGAACTTCAGGACCAAAATTGCTATGCTTCCCTTGATGTGCACACTAAAATCCCAGACCTCTTTAATCTTATTCTTAACTCCAAATGTGAATGAAAAGCAGAAACTGATGAACTGGATTGCAAGTGAAGCAGGAGGTGGGGATGACACATCCAAAGTGTTGAGTTAGTTCACAACTGGAGTCCTGCAGTTAAGCCCCAGAGGAAAGCTCAGATTCTTACAGGGCTTTAAAACTCCTAAGACATCACAGGGCTCCTTTCAGAGAACAAAGCTAACAGTAATGGGGAAAGCTGCCTCTTACTGAGTTCCCATTATGGGTCAGGCACTGTGCAAGCAGTCCACAATAGCGAATCTTACTTTGTCATCCTGTCCACTCCATGCCTTGGGTATATAACAAATGGAAAGAGCAGGTTTAGAAAGGGAAAGCGGGGTAAGCACGTTGCCCCTGTCTCCCATGCAGCTGGGAAGTGGTGGACCTAAGGCAGGGACCTAGGTCCAGCTCCACAGAGCTCCGTGCCTTCTTCCCCGACATGTGGGATGTTTGCTGATGCCACTCTTCTAAATTGCTGGTGGTCTAGTTAGCAGGTATTAATGCTGTTCAAAACACCAGGGGCGGGGCCGGTGCTGTGTTATAGTGGGTAAAGCTACCACCTGTGGCGCTGGCAACCCTTATGGGAACCAGTTCAAGTCCCGGCTTCGCCACTTCAGATCTGGCTCCCCAATGATGCACTTGGGAAAGCAGTAGAAAACAGCCCACATGCTTGGGCCCTGCACCCATGTGGGAGGCTCAAAGGAAGCTCCTGGCTCCTGGCTTCGGATCTGACCAGCTTCAGCCATTGTGGCCATTTGTTAAAATGCAAAACAAAACAAAACATACCAGGGGAACCTCTCTTGGAATTTACTTGGTGGTGGCAAGTCTTGACTTTTTTTTTTTTTTTAATAAAGATTTATTTATTTGAAAGGCAGAATTAGAGAGAGAGAGAGAGAGAGAGAGAGAGATATCTTTAATCTGCTGGTTCACTCCCTAAATGGCCGTTAATGGCCAGAGCAGGCCAGACTGAAGTCAGGAGCCAGGAGCTTCATCTGTCTCCCATATGGGTACAGGGTTCCAAGCACTTGGGTCATCTTCTGCTGTTTTCCCAGGTGCATTAGTAAGGAGCTGGATCAGAAGTGCAGCAGCTAGGAGTTGAACTGGCACTCACATGGGATGCCAGTACCAAAAGGGGAAGCTTAACCCGCTACACCATAGCACCAGCTCCTCTTTATGATTCTTAAAAATTACAGGGGCTGGCCCTGTGATGTAGTGGGTAAAGCCACCGCCTGCAGTGCTGGCATCCCAAATGGGTGCTGGTTTAAGTCCCGGCTACTCCACTTCTGATCCAACTCTCTGCTTTGGCCTGGGAAAGCAGTAGAAAATGGCCCAAGTCCTTGAGCCCCTGCTCCGATGTGGGAGACCTGGAAGAAGCTCCTGGCTCCTAGCTTCGGATCAGTGCAGCTCCAGCCATTGTGGTCAACTGGGGAGTGAACCAGCGGATGGAAGACCTCTCTCTCTGACTCTCCTCTCTGTGTAACTCAAATAAACAAATAAATATTTTTTAAAAGTTACATTTATACTTTATTATGACACTCTTACATCATGATTAATTGTGTACATGTCATCAGGGTGACACCTGGAAAATTATTTTAACTTTTTGGAGCCTCGGCTCCTTCACGGGAATGTCATGTAATGACACGGTAATATCATAGTAATGATACCTACACCTTATAGGGAATTTTTAAGGATTAGAAGGAGCAAAGCATCAACATGAGATGCTGTTCACTTCTGTCCTTCTTACAAATCATCCTCTCTACTAAACTGTACTGAAGGGTGCCTAGCACATTCAAGGCCAGTTCTACACCAACAAACACTGAAATACGGATACACCAGTTATTGATGAGCTCTTCCTCTGAATAACAAAAGCAGCTGTGCTACCTACAGAAATTTCAGTTACACAGGTAACATGCATTTTGTACTGTACCGAGTATTCAATTTCTATTAAATTCTAGCCAATCATTAAATAACATTAATCTAATCTATCCCAAAATACAGACCCACAATTCCTACCCATATATCCATGAAAGCGCAGATGCCCCAAAAGCTGATACCTGGGCTGACTTGTTCTTTGCTGTGCCCTCAAAGATGATGACAATCCTGACACACAGTAAACACTGTATAGATACTGAACAAAACCCATCAGTATAAAGTTATAAAATCTCAGGTGGACTTATCCTGATCCCAACTTGAACCCACCTTTCTAGATTAGAGAAGCCACACTGATCCCCACCTCACAGAAAGGAAACACAAACCCTACTATGCTCTACTGCCACCTGTTTTACTATTTTGCTTTTATATATTTATTTATTTGAAAGGCAAAGTGACAGAGAGAGAGGAAGAGACAGAGAAGACAGAGATCTATCTGGTTCATTCCACAAATGCCCACAACAGCCAGAGCTGGGTCAGTTTGCAGCCAGGAGCCAGAATTCCATCTGGGTCCCCTATGTGGGTGGCAGGCCCCTAAGCACTTGAGCTGTCATTTTCTGCTGCCCAGGATGCATTAGCTGGAAGCTGGATACAAAGTGGAGTAGCTGGGACTTCAACTGCTCTCTGATATTCCACTTGTTTTTTTTTTTTTTTTGACAGGCAGAGTGGACAGTGAGAGAGAGACAGAGAGAAAGGTCTTCCTTTTGCCATTGGTTCACCCTCCAATGGCTGCCACGGCTGGCGCAGTGCAGCCAGCGCACCGCGCTGATCCTGATGGCAGGAGCCAGGTACTTCTCCTGGTCTCCCATGGGGTGCAGGGCCCAAGGACTTGGGCCATCCTCCACTGCACTCCCGAGCCACAGCAGAGAGCTGGACTGGAAGAGGGGCAACCGGGACAGAATCCGGCTCCCCGACTGGGACTAGAACCCGGTGTGCCAGCGCCGCAAGGCGGAGGACTAGCCTAGTGAGCCGCGGTGCCAGCCCCACTTGTTTTATTACAAAAACATTATCTAGAAGAAATGATCCATTAAAAAGATATCAACAACACTGAATTAAGAGTTTGAAAAATGTGATTCTCAAAAAAACTTTTAGGGGCAGGTGTTGTGCTACAGTGGGTTAAGCTACCACTTGGGATACCCACATCCCAAGTGGGAGTGCTGGTTCAAGTCCTGGCTGCTCCTCTTCAAATTCAGCTTCCTATAAATTAATCCTGGGAGGTGCAGATGATGGCTCAAATACTTGAGACCCTGCCATTCTTGTGGGAGACCTGGATGGAGCTACTGGCTTAGGCCAGGTCCAGCCCTGGTTGTTGTAGGCATTTGGGAAGTGAACCAGTGCATGGAAGATCTCTGTCCCTCTCTCTGTGTTTCTCTGCCTTTCAAGTAGTTGAAAATGAAAATAAACATTAAAAAAACTTGTCTTATTATAAAAGTAACACACAACTCAAAGCTAGCAGCATATTTAACAGTGCAAGACTGGATGATTTCCTTTCTGATTAGGAACAAGGATGTCTGCTCTTGCTACTTCTACTTAATGTTATACTGGAGACTCCAGTCAGATATATTAGGCAAGAAAAAGACATAAATGGACATCTAGATTGGAAAGAATCAAGTAAAGAGATTTTGGGGCTGGGGCTCTGGCATAGCGGGTAAAGCCACTGCCTGCATATGAGCGCCGGTTCGAATCCCGCCTGCTCCACTGCAAAGGACTCTCTCTGCCTTTGCCTCTCTGTTACTCTGCCATTCAAACAGATAAATAAATATTTTTTTACAAAGATTTATTAATTTATTTGAAATGCAGAGTTACACTGAGAGAGAAGGAGAGGCAGAGATAGAGAGAGGTCTTCCATCCGCTGGTTCACTCCCCAGTAGGCTGCAAAGGCCGGAGCTGTGCCAATACTAAGCCAGGAGCCAGGAGCTTCTTCCAGGTCTCCCACGCAGGCAGAGGGGCCCAAGGACTTGAACCATCCTCCACTGATTTCCCAGGCCATAGCAGAGAGCTGGATTGGAAGTGGACAGCTGGGACTCGAACCGGTGCTCATATGGGGTGCTGGCACTGTGGATGGTGGCTTTACCCGCTATGCCACAGCACTGGCCCCAATAAATAAATCTTAGAAAAAAAAAAAAGTAAAGAGCTTTCTATTTACAGATAACATGGTCTTATACATAGAAATCTTTTTTTTTTTTTTTTTTTTTTTTTAACAGGCAGAGTGGACAGTGAGAGAGAGAGACAGAGAGAAAGGTCTTCCTTTGCCGTTGGTTCACCCTCCAATGGCCGCCGCGGCCGGCGCGCCGCGCTGATCCGATGGCAGGAGCCAGGATCCAGGTGCTTTTCCTGGTCTCCCATGGGGTGCAGGGCCCAAGCACCTGGGCCATCCTCCACTGCACTCCCTGGCCACAGCAGAGAGCTGGCCTGGAAGAGGGGCAACCGGGACTAGAACCCGGTGTGCCGGCGCCGCTAGGCGGAGGATTAGCCTAGTGAGCCGCAGCGCCGGCCCATACATAGAAATCTTAATCAGAAATCTAGGCCGGCGCTGCGGCTCACTAGGTTAATCCTCCGCCTGTGGCGCTGGCACACTGGGTTCTACTGGTCGGGGCACCGGATTCTGTCCTGGTTGCCCCTCTTCCAGTCCAGCTCTCTGCTGTGGCCCGGGAGTGCAGTGGAGGATGGCCAAGTGCTTGGGCCCTACACCCGCATGTTAGACCAGGAGAAGCACCTGGCTCCTGCCTTCAGATCAGCGTGGTGCACCCACCGCAGCGCGCTGGCTGCAGTGGCCATTGGAGGGTGAACCAACGGTAAAGGAAGACCTTTCTCTCTGTCTCTCTCTCTCACTGTCCACTCTGCCTGTCAAAAAAAAAAAAAAAAAAAAAAAAAAAGAAGAAGAAATCTACACACACAAAAAAAATACCCAACCAGCACTAATAACTGAGTTCAGTAAAGTTGTAAACTATAAGATCAACACAAAAATCTATTATCTGGGGCCAGTGTTGTGGGGCAGCATAGATGGGCCACTGTCTGGAATGCTGGCATCCCATATGGTGGCAGTTTGAGTTCTGGATATCCCATTTCTGATCCAGCACTCTGCTAATGTGCCTGTGAAAGCACCGGAAGATGACTGAAGTACTTGGGCCCCTGATAATCACATGGGAGACCTGGCTCCTGGCTCCGGCCTGGTACTGTACCAGCTGCTGCAGCCATTTGGAGAATAAACCCGCAGATGAAAGATCGCTCCATCTCTCCATCTTTCTGTAGCACTGCCTTTAAACTAAATAAATCTTTAAAAAAAATTACAGGTCCTTAGAGCAACAATGGAAAACCCAAAGATGAAATTAACATAACAATTACATTTATGATAGTATAAAAAAGAATAAAATAGGAATAAATTAAACAAAGGAAGCACAAGATTTATACATTGAAAACTCTAAAACCTTGCTGAAGTACGGGTGTCCTGGCACAGCAGGTTAGGATGCCACTTGGGATGCCGGCATCCCCTGTTGGCAGGTCAGCTGTCCTGAGAAAGAGATATCTGCCATTTTCTGGCACATTCTCCAAATGGCCACAACAGCCAGGTCAGGGTCAGGCTGAAGCCAGAAACCGGGTCTCCATCCTGGTCTCGTACTTGGGTGGCAGGGAACCAAGTACTTGGGCTATCTTCTGATGTCTTACCAGGCACATCAGCGGGAAGCTGGATCAGAAGTTGAGTGCCTGGGACTTGAACTGGATGTGTGATGCCAGCATTGCAAGTAGTGGTTTAATCTACTGTACCTCAATGCTGGCCCCAATAACTCTATCCTTGCTTTTAGTTCTCATAATGTATATATGGGCTAATCATCAGTTTTCCTATAGAGCTTAAGTAAACCACTAGAATAAATTACATTTCAGAAGGGATTTAGAAGTAAATTTGAAAATTTCTCAAAGTCTATTGGGTTAAATATTTTTTGATCACGCTATATGAAACAAATGTGGAAATAAATGTTCTCATAGTTATTACTTATTCCTGAATTTTGTTACTTACATTTTTTTAAAAAAAGTTATTTATTTGAAAGTCAGAATTACAAAGAGGGAGGAGAGGCAGAGAGAGAGAGAGAAAGAGAGAGAAGTCTATCCACTGGTTCACTCCCCAACTGGCCACAACAGCTGGAGCTGCGCTGATCCAAAGCCAGGAGCCAGGAGCTTCTTCTGGATCTCCCATGCAGGTACAAGGTCCTAGGACCTGAGACATCTTCCACTGCTTTCCCAGGCCACAGCAGAGAGTTAGATTGGAAGTGGAGCAGCCGGGACTCGAACCGGCCGGCATTGCAAGTGGTGGCCTTACCTGCTACACCACAGCGCTGGCTGTTACTTACATTTTTATATTCCATAACCACATTCATCCAATTTGTCTTATTTCTATATTTAAGTAGATAATATGCTCATTGTCAATCCTTTTATGTGTTGTTAATTTATTTATCTCTGAACATACTCGGTACACATTTGCTGAAGCATCCATTTATCCAACAGAAATTTATGGAACTCTTTTTTTTTTTTTTTGACAGGCAGAGTAGACAGTGAGAGAGAGAGAGACAGAGAGAAGCGTCTTCCTTTGCCGTTGGTTTACCCTCCAATGGCCACTGCAGCCGGCACACTGCGGCCGGCGCACCACGCTGATCCGATGGCAGGAGCCAGGTGCTTCTGGTCTCCCATGGGGTGCAGGGCCCAAGCACTTGGGCCATCCTCCACTGCACTCCCTGGCTACAGCAGAGAGCTGGCCTGGAAGAGGGGCAACCGGGACAGAATCCGGCGCCCCGACCGGGACTAGAACCCGGTGTGCCGGCTCCGCAAGGTGGAGGATTAGCCTAGTGAGCCGTGGCGCCGGCCTAGAACTCTTACTATCTACTAAGTACTAACAGAAATGGCTCCTGCCCTCACAAAAGCTAAGTCTCTACAATTCCTCTTTCCTCTTTGGCTATCAAACCAAGGAGATATTTTGAAAATCTGACATTAACAAAGAATATCTCAGTGTTTACTGCGTACAGTGTAGGCTGTTGTTCCACAACTCAAGCCCACATGAAGATGTGTCTCCTGGAGGGTGGAAACACATCACTTTCATTACTTAACACATCCTGCAGGCTGGAGGTGTTCTCATATCTACCTGTGCTCCATGTAGCAGCTCAGGGGCTCCACACACACTGTAACTGCACCGATGGTGAAGGAGGCCTTGACATTCGCATCTGGGTGGGTCTGCAGGGCCTGGACAACATCAATAACATCCGTGTAGCTGGGCGTGGGGGAGAAAAGGGACTGATTAGTGTAATGACTGGGGCTGCTGAGTGGGGGAAGCGGGAAGGCTAAATGAGCAAGGGTACAAGAAAAACCAAAGGAAGAGCCTGCAACCAGGTTTCTTGGTGTTATCCACAGCTCCTGGAATCCGAAGTGTTTCTGCATTCCCAGGTTCTCATAGTCCTACAATTATGCAAGAGTGGGTAGATGAGCCACCTCGCTCTGGGGATAAAGGGAAGCCTACAAGCAACCCTGGGGCCTACGGAGGGACTCAGCAGCCTTAGGCCTGTTTTCTAACCATTAAATCAGCAGTACCCCCTCTGGTCTTTCCTCTCCTTCCTACCTCAAAGAACATGCAAGTAAGAGAGAAAGGAGATCTCATCAGACTTGTCCAGTTCAAGCAGACACATGTCAAGAATTGCTTGCAGTTGTTGGAAATGCCTCCAGACTCCAGAGTTAGAGAGCCAATTTGTTATCTTCACTTAGATTTTTATCTGACTTCAGACTTAGCCAGTTTGTTACCTTCACTTAGAATCTTCTCTGATCCCACTCTAACTCCCTCACACCTGCTCCTTTCAAGTCTGTCCATTCTTAGCAGAGGGGACTCCATTCTTTAGATGCTAAAGCAAAACATTTCTTTGGAGTCTTCTTTGACTCCATTTTTTCCTTGGTCTTCAAAATATAAATTGAAGAGGCCAAACTCTCCTTCCCTCCCACCCCCAAGTCTAAACACAACCATCTCTTGCCCAGGCCCCCCAGCAGCCTCCCAGATGGCCCCCTGCTTCTATCCTTGCTTTGCACCATTCTGTTGTCAATACTTGAAGCCAGGGGGATATGCTAAGGCCATGGTCAGATCATGTCACTCCTCTGTTCAAACCCTCTACAGGCTTCCATCTCACTCAGCATGAAAGCCCAAGCATTTACAATGGCCCGGGCAGCCCTGTATGATTTGACCTCCCACAACGCAGGGAAGAATTTCATTTCCTATCATTCCACCACTTGCCCTAATCCAGCCACTCTGGCCCCTGGCTCTTCTCTGAACATGCCAAGCATACTTCTAACTTTGCACTCTCTGTCCCCTCTGCCTGGAATGCTCTTTGCCTCAGATACACCTGCATGGCTTGCTCCCTCTGTCCCTTCAGGTCTCAGCTAAACTGGCATCTCATGAGGGGCATCCTCTGACCACGTATGTCCTATGTGATATGGCAATCCCCCCTCATGACATTCTGGCCCTTCTCCCTATTTTTTGGCAAAGTGCTGAAAAATCAGCTAAATCAAAGGTCCTTTTTCATTTCTCTCTTTATTGTCTGCCTCCACAATAAGAATGTAAAGCAAGGGCTGTAATCTCTGGTGCCTAAAGTAGGGTAAAAGCAGGAACTCAATGTTCAGCCTGACAAGCCCTGGCCACTCCAAGAGTGGACCTGCCCTTTCTACCTTGTAGAGAACACTTTCCCATTTGACCCAGTGTATCACCATAAGGTCTTTTCCTACCTAAGGAAGTCAAACCTGATGGGCAGCCTTGCGGATCACCTGGGCCTGGGTCTGCCTGGGACCTTGGGAGACCAGTGCCAGGGTTGGGGAATAGATACAGCCTGCCTGAGCCATTTCCTGAGTTCCTACAAATAACTCATCTGTAAAAAGACTCTTGGCTGGTTCTCAGACTACAATATCCCCTCCTCCTGCAAGGTTGGCCTCTGTCCTGACCAATTAGCAGAGATTCCGTGGAGAACAGGGTTTTTGCTAGGTTTGAGAGTGCCTTCAGCACAAGCCCTGGGCTCACTGGTGCCCCCTCTCCACGGCTTCTCCCCCTGCCTTGGCATGTGGGTGCATGACTGTGTCAGGTTCTTTGCCACCACCGTGCCTGGGTGGGCCTAGATGCCAGGGGAGTGCTCCACACTGCTGGCATGGGCAGGCCTTCAGAACAGCCCACTAGGTAAGCAAGACTGCCACCTGCACACGCCCCAGAGCTCTTCCTGCCAGCATGTAACAGCCTTAACTCTTCTGGCTAAGTGCCCCAGGCTCACTCTGTAGCATTAGCTTCCCCTCTTCTGAAAATAAGCGTGTGGAAGCCTTTTATTTTCCAAGTTCAGTATAAATCACACAGACTCAACTCTCAGAGCAGGAAAGGAAGACTGAAAGATTTACAGACCAATCTTGACGACCTCAGTCATTGTATTCCAATAGGATTTCCCTCAGAGTGGGTGGCTAGGGAGTTCTGTTTATAGAGCATTCCATTAATCTCTGTTGACCTTAAGGGGAAAAGGTTAGAGTTAAAAAACAGACCCCAGGCTCCTTGGTGAGACCCAAGCATCTGGGCCCTGACCCAACAGAGGAGGCCCTTGGCTATTGCTCTACTCATTTAGGGAACCCCTGCTAGGACCGCCCTTTCCACCTGGCCCCTGCCCTGTAATCATCCTGGGTGTGTCTCCACAGAGGAGGCAGCTCTCCCCACAGAAGCAGAGAAGGAAGCCCCATGCTCAAGCTACCAGCTTGTATCAGACCACTTTGGCTAAACTGACCCTACTGTGTGATGAAGAAAAAACTGGCTCTTCATGTTTGCTTCCTTCTTGCCAGTATTTGCTTTATTAAAAATAAAAACAAACCCAAACCTAGCAGGACCTTAACTTTCTTTCCTCTGAAACAATTAAAACAACAGATATTCAAGTCCTCTCTGGACTATTACATGTTTGCAATCTAAGCCTGGATGCATGTTTTGTATTATTCAATTTATTTTGAGAGAGTCTTTATTTTTAATGTAGATAATTTCAAAGAATGATTTTGTAATATTCCAAAGTAGAAACAAAGCCTCCCAATTCCTTACAACTAACCTTCTCTGCAACTGTATCACCTCTGTAGGTTCCTACATGCACCACCAAAGTCAAGATGCTGACCAGTTCCACCACCACCAAGATTCCTGTGAAGCCTTTATACACATCCATCTCCCTCCTGACCCCCAGCCCCCAAGACTCTAACCCTTCCAACTACCAATCTCCCTCATTTTTAATACCTATTGTTTTAAAATTGTTTAAAAACAAGTAGCTCCAACACTCCCTATCGCTACACTAAGTCAAATGGAAACAGACCACTCCATGGATAAATAAAACTACTTAATGTCACATAAAAGCCATATTTAAAGAACAAAATTCTCAACTTGAGAAGCCTTTGGTATCTCCCTTACCAGCAACCCAGCAGTGGACATGAAGGTCCAGCTCCCAGGAGCTGGCTGTGCTACACAGAAGGCTGCTGTGTGCTCCCTGCGGAACCTCAGGAAAATGGGCCCAACCTGAAAGAACACTGCCCTAGTGAAGAGGCACAGCATCTAGCTGGTACTCTGGGAGGAGACTGGAGTCCTGCGGCTGTGATGGGTGAAGGCTGGGTCTGCAAGACACGAGGGGGCTGTTCAGACACTGTCACTGCAGTCCAGACGCAGCCAGGACAGCTGACACTTCTGCAGACTGAGACATGGATGTGATGCTCTCCAAGGTGACAGAGGGTGGCAATGACCTCAGCTACACACTATTGAGCTGCCAAATTCACTTTCAGTCTGCATCCCCAAGGACTCTTCTGGGGTCAGAGGGTGACGGAGCTGGGCCAGCACATTCCTTTGAGCAGTAGAATCGATGGAAAACCAGATAAAAACAAGTGGCTTCAAGTCATCCTTTTCCTCTGTGTTCCCATGACTGTAACCCACAAGAGGACAAACGGCTGACAGAAGGGAAGCTGGAGGCAGGGTGTGAGACCGCTTAGCTGCTGCATGAAGGCCTGGTGGGGGCGTGGCTCCCCTCACCTCCTTCCTCAGGACCACCGTTCTCAGCTTTCCTGCAGTTCCCAGCGTCACAGCTAGGGGCCTAAATAGGGCTTTGGATCTGGGTCCATCCTTTATTGGAAACAACTAGCCAAGAAACTAAGGAATAAAAATGTTACATGGCACAAAAGCACTTGGTGAGAACCGCCAACCATGGTGACACCGGTGAAAAGCACAGTTCACGTTTTCGGATCCAGCATATTCCCCCTGGACCCAGGTGGTAATGGGCCTGCAAGGGGCTCCTCCCTGGAAGGCTTTAGAACAGGTAAGGGAAACTCCTTTCAGTCAGAACAGCTGCACAAGCTGTCAGTCTTGCCCTCCCACACACACCTCCAAGATAATCCTGCTTAGACAGGGACATCACCAGTTAGCCTACAATCACTATCCTGCACACAGCCATGAAGAGGGTGCTCCTTATCCAACAGACTGTTCACATTCCTCAGGTCCCAGGAAACCCTCCTGGGCCAGTCTAGGAGCATGGTAGGGCTGGAGATCACAGAATTTAGGGGCCACCTCTGCAAATCCACAGGAGACAGGACTGAAACTGATGGAGCTCCATTACCCAGATGGTGAATGAAGAGGCACAGAGTCTACTATTGCTACAAGGATTATCAAAGAACCTGGTCCAAATTCTCTACTTGCCCACCTGTTGGAGACATGAGGATGTTGAAACCAAACTGAAAACTGTGTGCAAGCTACATTTGCCACTTCGGGCCACGCAACAGCAACAGGATCATTGCTAGGGTAAATAGACACTGTTCATGCCACATGGAATGTGTTCTGTGCCACAGGTTTGCTACACTTGAACTAAAGTAGTGGCAAGGTAACCATCCTGACTCGACTACCCCCAGATTTCCAGCGCTCACCCTTGTAATACCACCAGCAGCCTGGTCTTCTTGCGGATGTAAGCCGACTGGCGGGCAGAACGGTTCTGTTGGGCCTCCAGGGCACTGGAAAGGTATCTCTGGAAGTGGGCAGCATGGAAACACTCAGAGCTGTCCATGATCTGGCGGTACACCATCCACCTGGAGAGGGCAAAGGTAGTCTCAGCAAGGGGGCCACCTGAAGGCCTGGCCCCACAGGCTTGGCCCAGGACTCCAGTGTGGCCAGTGTTCCAAAGGTCTTACTGCCCAGTCAGTTTGTACAGGACAAAGTAATCCCGGCACCATAGGAAAAGGCAGAGGGCACTGGCTGAGTGCCCAGGGTCCTGGGAACACCATCATGGGGGCTCTTCTGGCAGGAAATCCCTTGACACGGGGAGAAAGGCCAGGTAAGCACCTGACCAACAACTTCAGAGGTAAGAAAGGCTCCTTCTGTCCCAGCAGCCACTTCCTGTAATAAAATGGCTTCAGTCTGTGGTCAATAAAATTCTTGTAAAGAGTTAAGCAATGGTGAAGAATTCAGAATGTTTATAGAACAAAAAGCACTGGACATGAGGAATTGGTTAGCCATTAAGTACTTACTAAACAAAGCCTAATATTTTCCTAGCATCAACCCACAATTTGCCCCTTACTCCCACAAGCTCCATCCCTACCCTCCCAAGCCTCCCAAGCCTCTAGGCAATTTTTGTCTTCTCAGTTCCTTGGTGGCCTCCTGCAGGATGCCTTCCTCTGTGGTACACTGACTGATTAGATATTAAATGCCTTGTTCCAACAGCAACAGCTGTTTAAAAATCTGCCAGTCAGGTGGAAGTGATGGATGAATGGTTTTCTCAATTTTACCTGAGCCAACACAATACTCTAGCTGTATCTGAATTTGTGCAGTCCCTTTGTGGTCATGGAAGGACCACTGTCTCTTCCACCCGCCAAGTTCTTATAACCACCACGACCCTAACTTTCCCTGCTGACCAGGCATACTGTTGGGCCTTTGTACTTGTTGGTCCTGCTCCTGCTAGAGTGCTCTGCCCCAGATATCCACATGCTTCATTCTCTTATTTCTTCAGGTCTTTGCTCACCTTCTCAGTGAGGTCTTCCCTGAGCATCCAATTCAAAACTAGAATCCCACTCCCTATCCTGCACTTTCTACATCCTTCTCTGCTTTACTCTCTCCACAGCACTTATCACCGGCTAAATCACTATGTTTTTCTTATCTGATGGTTTGTCTTCCTAAATTAGAATGTAAGTTCCATCAGAGATTTCCTTGTCTGTTTTACTTCTCACACTCAGAGCAATGCCCGGCATATAGGAAGCTCAGCACAGCGTGTTGTTAACTGAATGGATGGATGGTTATGGTGCTGGCACCAGGCACGCCAAAGATCAGTCCATGTCTGAGGTTTCCCAGTGCCAAGGCAATGCAGGCACAGAATCCCTTTCCCCAAAGCAAAGCCAGCAGCCATACTAACCTGCCATATTCCTTATGCAGAGTGACCAGAAAAGCACAGAGCTCATTAGCATGACAGCCCGGGAGGCCGGTTACAATGCTGATAATAACCTACATGAAAGAAAAGTCACATGGGTTTGCAATTCAACTGAGAGGCAGCATTGTGTAAGAGGGTGAGAGAACTTATTTCTGAAGCCAGGCTCTGTGGGTTTGAACCACTAGCTGTGACCATGGGTCAGTGACAGAGCCTACTTTATTTATTTATTTAAATTTATTTTATAAAGATTTATTTATTTATTTTAAAGTCAGAGTTACAGACATACAGGGAGATACAGAAAAACAGCGATCTTCCATCCATTGGTTCATTCCCCAGTCTGGGCCAGCGTGAAGCCAGGGAGTTTCTTCCAGGTCTCCCAAGTGGGTGGAGGGGCCCAAGGACTTGGGCCATCTTCTGCTGCTTTCCCAGGTGCATTAGCAAGGAGTGGGATCGTAAGTGGTGCAGCCGGGACATAACCTGGTGCCCGTATAGGATGCTTGCATCGCAGGCAGCAGTTTAACCTGTTACACTACAATGCTGGCTCCCAGAGTGTACTTTATAAGGTGGGTGTGAGGGTTAACAGGGTTAACACAGCTAAGGTGCTTGGAACAGTGCCTGACACTTAGCAAACACTATATAGAACGTGGTGTTACTTCTCTAATTTCCATGTAGGAGGTTGTAAATACATGGTTAAAATACAATGCATTTAATCAGCCTACTTGCTTGACATCACAAATCTCTTTTGTAAAGCAGACATTCAGGGATATTATGACTTATTTCCAACAATAACACTTCTTAGGAAAATACTGAGTAGAAAGGAGGTCTGGGATGAAAATGCCTTGGGCTACCCAGCACTGGGGATGTTTCTGCCTGGCTGCTCATGCCCTCCAAGATACACGGCCTGGGCTCAGTTGAAACTCACTGTGCACTGAAAGCTCTTCTGATTCTCCAGGAGAAGAGGAGCCAGCCGGCCTAGCCTTATTATGCGACCACACGAAACCAGGCTCCTCTTTGGAAGGTATTTCAAAGCAGGGTAAGAAATTCACTGAACAAGAAGGGGTGAAGCAGAGGAGGGCAGGGATCATGCAACCACTGAAGGACACAGCCCAGCAAGAGCCTCTGTGGTTTGCGCAATTCACAGGCACAGTCACAGGCAGCACTGGTCGCCTGAGCTGATCACATCAGCACAGACAGCTGTGGATCCTGCTTCTTCTGCGGGAACCAGCGGCTCTCCCTCCTTCCCTCTGACCTCGGTCTCTGTGCTGCATCCCTCCCTGTGCCCTGGGGCACTACCCACTAACAGACGTTTGTTTCTCCTCCTCACACCTAGCTTTCCCCACCGTGGTTCTTAGTCCTCAGTGTCCTGGTCTCAGCCCCGCAGATCACAGCACGTGCACACAGTCAGGGGCTCTCTTATTCAGGACAGTCCTGTGCCATCTCTTCAGTAACATATAACAAGCAGGTATCTCAGGCTTGTTATACTCTTGCCTAAGGGAACAATGATGTTTCTAATTGCTCAGGGCTTCTTTTCCTCTCTTTTGATATTTTTTTAAGATTTTAAAATTTTATTTGAGGCCGGCGCTGCGGCTCACTTGGCTAATCCTCCGCCTGTGGCACCGGCACCCCGGGTTCTAGTCCCGGTCGGGGTACCGGATTCTGTGCTGGTTGCCCCTCTTCCAGGCCAGCTCTCTGCTGTGGCCCGGGAGTTCAGTGGAGGATGGCCCAAGTGCTTGGGCCCTGCACCCACATGGGAGACCAGGAGGAAGCACCTGGCTCCTGGCTTCGGATCAGCGCAGCGCGCCAGCTGTGGCAGCCATTTGGGGGGTGAACCAACGGAAAAGGAAGATCTTTCTCTCTGTCTCTCTAACTCTGCCTGTCCAAAAAAAAAAAAAAAAATTATTTGAAAAGTCAGAGAGAAAGAGAAGGAGAGACAGAGAGTTAAAGATCATCCACTCACTGGTTCACTCTCCAGATGGCTACAACAGCCAAGGCTAAGCCAGGCCCAAGCCAGGAGTTTTTTTCTTGGTCTCGTACATGGGTGGCAAGGGCCCAAACCCTTGGGCCATCCTCCGCTGCTTTCCCAAGCCATCAGCAGGGAGTTATATTTGCAGTAGAGCAGCTGGGACTACAACCAGGACCCATTCGGGGATGCCGATGTTGCAGGCAGTGCCTTTATCGGCTATACCACAATGCCTAGGCCCTCTTTTCCCTCTCATAACTGAGTGTCACCTAGATTTGCACAGAAATAAATGCCTTCTTTCCGTCTATTATGGCATATGGCTCTGAAGGAATAGTGGGGTGGGGGTCAAGAAGAGGGAAGCATGAAGTGGGAGTGGATTAAAATTCTCTCTGTGGGGGAGGGGGTGGCTGTGTGGCCTAGCAGGTTAAACCACCCACATCCCATACCGGAGTGCTGCCATTTTGAGTCTTGGCTACTCCACTTATGATCCATCTTTCTGTTAATGAGCCTGGAAAACGGTAGATGATGGCCCACATACTTGGGTCCCTGCCTCTGATGCAGGAGACCTACATGGAGTTCCTGGCTCCTGGCTTTGGCCTTACCCTGCCCTGTCTGTTGTGGCCTTTTGAGGAGTGAACCAGTGTACAGACAATCTCTCTCTGTTGCTCTGCTTTTTAAATAAATAAATCCTTAAAAATATTTGCTCTTGGGAAGACAATATTTATAAAGTATCACCTTACCCCAGTGATCCCAGGAGGGCTCAGTGACACGGGTACCATTGCCCTTGTTAAGCACAATGTATCAAGCTCTGCCAGTAATGTCCTTGTCACAAACAGAAAGAGCTGGTGGCACAAGAACACTGAGCACGAGTTTAAAAGATCTGGAGAAGCAAGATACCACGGCTTTGCCTCTGTCATGGATTTGGCCTGACAGTCATTGTGTAACATGGGTTTCATGTTTTATTGTGACATCAGATCCAAGGAGGTGAAGAGTCATAGACTAGACTCCACCCGAGCTCTTTGTGTTAGCTGACACAAAGATCCAAGGGCAGGCTCTCAGGATTTCCTTCCTATGAGTGGCAGTGTATCTGATGGGTTCCTCTACCTTGTCACTCTCTGCTTTGTGAGCAGGGCTGACTTCAGTTTTCTGCAGCAGGACTGGAAGATGGCTCCGCATCACGGGCTCCCGACTAATGCTGCTGATCGCAAAATGCTGCAGAAACCTAGAAAACCAAGACAAAGCTATTGTGTTATCACCCCCAGTCTTGCCTGAATGTCCCATTCACATAAAAAACTTCTTTACCGCTGAAAAATAAATTTTAGAGAGATCTTCCCTAGAGAAGAACAATGTGCATGGTGTGTCACTACCATCTTTTACAATAATCCCCAGGCAGCTCAAAGAAAAAGGAACTCAGAAAAGACCAACATGGAGGTTTCTGACATTTCAAAAGCCAGAACATTAAATATCTAAAACCAGACAACCAACGCTCACCAGTCCAGCTCTGGGAGTTTGGCTGAGAGTAGCTTTAGAGAACTCCGCTTCTCCCCAGCAGGATGGCTCAGGACACCGAAGAGCTTCTGTGCACTGCAGTGTCTGGAACACCAAAGGCTCACCGATTAGAACTCTGTCTGCCTAGGCAGGCACACCTTACACAGCTTGTCCTGATGCTTCCAGGCTGGAGTCTCGTGACAGAGTGTACTCTTCCAAAACAAGCATCTCACTGACTTACAACAAAATGCAGCATTAGTGCATGATGCCAACAGGACAGCTGGCCTGAAAACACTTGACAGTCCTGTGAGCTTCTGAGTACTGGAGGCTTTTCTCTCTCGTCTTCTATTTCCCCCCAGGGCCCTAGCTACCTGCAAGCTGGCAGCACTGCAATGACTGTGTTGGCTCTTTCAGAAGCCAAGACCCCTGTGTTACATAACACGAGTCATCCTGCAGCGAGCACACCCACAAAGCTGGGGGAAGCAAGCACACTCAAGGCAGTCACTTACATTCTCTTTTGTTCCACAGATAATCCATCTTCCTGGATCACTTTTAAAGAGAGCCCTGAGTTATCCTGCTGTTGCCAGGGGGAGAAGACCTAAACAAAACAATTTGAGCAAAGAACACTTTAAACTCAACAACAGGATATGGAACCCACATGGGGATTTGATGGCTGTTGGAAATCTAGACTATTCGTGCAGAGAAAAACCACTGTAGCAAACAAGCCTGCTTCAAAAGTGGAGGCCTGAAGCAATTTTGCTCTGTATTTTCCAAAATCAGAACGCCTCTCTGGGCTCCTCTCCCCAGAGACTCTGCTCCTTCTGAGGTCAGGAGTGTGGAGGATGGTGTCGCTGCTGGGTAGCACTGCTCTGGCAGAGGGACATGTACCCCTTCTCTAGCCACAAGGCCAGCCAGACAGGAATGCTTCAAGCAAATCCTGCCCAAAGGCAGAGGGATGGCTGAAGAGAATCTAAGGGGCTGTCTCGAGGTTACCAGATTCAAAGGACAAGCACAGGAAGCAGGAAGGGCTGGGAAGCCACTCTGCAGTCAAGGTCAGCTCAACTTCTCAGGGCTCCGAGTCTGTGCTAAGGAAGGGACACTGCCCCCTTACAAGCTGCTCTAGTCCTACCCTTCCACAAATGCCCACCAGTCATGAAGCTGGCCATCAGCTTGGCTCGGCTACTGCTTGGCCTCTCGGAGTGAGTCATAAATTTCCTGGTAAGCCCCCTCTCATGCAAGCTGTGTTGAGCAGCTAATTTAATGTGCTGCTAACTGGGTGGGAACATTTGCAGGGACAAGGACTGAGAACCAAGGCACAGCATGGGGTGGAGTAGAGAGTTCTAATCCAGGACACAGAGCCCAACAATTCAATAAAGGAGCTACAATGGAAATACATCTAATTTAAAGGGGACAGGAGACTTTTTCTTACAGGTTTTTTAGGCTTTTGCTGAGTTTCTTTAGGCTCTCACCTCTCTTTGGCAAGAGCACCATTCTAAAACCCAAAGAGATCAGAAGTAGTCACTCCCACCAGCAGCCCTGCTCCCCTCACTGCCAGCCCTGATTACTGCCTTACCATCTAAACTGCTGGGGGGAAGCAGTTGTTTTGCTGAGTAATAATTGATATTACCTCCGAGTAAAATGCTTGGTATATCTTTGATTTGGGGAAAAGGGTAATCATCAGGAAATTGTGTGATCCATGAAAATAAACTGGGAGATGAGGAAGCAGTGAGCTTTTGAAGTCTATGAGAAGGGCAGCAACGACACTGGTAGAATCCTGAGGAGAGAAAGAGGGAGCATCAGCAAAGCCATCTGCATGCTTGCACCCTCCCCAAGTACACAGGATCCACTTCGGTGCAGCTAACTTCACATCGTGTGGTTTGCTCAGCTTCTGTAACAGATGCACTTTCTCATACCTCGTTACTAGAGATATGGGAAATACAAGGACTTTCTTCCTAAATGGAAAGCTTCATCCCAAAATTCCTTCTAGGGTATTAACCCCTTATCAGATATATGCTTTACAAATATTTTCTTCCACTCTGTTTATTTCTCACACTCTCCTTAAAAAATTAATTAATTTATTTGAATGTCAGAATTATATATAGAGATATTCCATCCACTGGTTCATTCTCCAGATGGCCACAACAACCAGGGCTGGGCCAGGCTGGGGCCAGGCTGAGGCCAGGAGCCAGGAGCTTCTTCCAGGTCTCCCACATTGGTGGCAGGGGCCCAAGAAGTTGGGCCATCACCCACTGATTTTTGCAGGCCACCAGCAGGGAGCTGGATCAGAAACGGAGCAGCCAGGACTCAAACCAATGTCCATATGGGATGCTGGGTTCACGCCCCATTGTAGGTAGTGGCTTAGCTGCCACCCCACAATGCTGACCCTTCTCCCACACTCTATAGTGCCCTTTGATGCTTGAAAGTTTTTAACTTTCCAATTTATGTATTTTTTCTTTTGCTGTCTATGCTTCTGGTGTCACATCGAAAAAATCATTGCTGAGTCCAATGTCATGAACATCTTCTAAGTTTTCTTCTTAGAGTCTATTTTTACAGTTAGGTTTCTGACCCATTTTAAATGAATTTTTGTATTCAGCATAAGGTAAGCTATTCAGCATAAGGTAAGCATCCAATATCATTTTTTTTTCTTTTTTGGTTTGTATGTATCCAGTTTTCCCAGAATCACTTGTTGAAAGGACTCCTTTCCTCTCTGAATAAGGTTTTGGCATCTTTGATGAAAATCATTTGACCATATATGCAAGGTGGTTTTTTTGTTTGTTTGTTTAACATTTATTTATTTGAGAGGCAGAGTAGCAGACAGAGAAAGGGAAAGACAGAGAGAGGTCTTCCACCCACTGGTTTACTCCTAAAATGGCTGCAACGGCTGCAGCTGGGCTGATCTGAAGTCAGGAGCTAGAAGCTTCCTCTGGGTCTCCCATGTGGGTACAGGGGCCCAAGGACTTGGGCCATCTTTCACTGCTTTCCCAGGCCACTAGCAGAGAGCTGAATTGGAAGAGGAGCATCCAAGACACAAACTGGCGCCCATATGGGATGCTGGTGCTGCATGTGGAGGCTTAACCTACCACGTCACAGTGCCTGCCCCATATCCAAGGGTTTATTTCTGCTCTCTCCACTCTAGTCCAGTGATCTGTATGTCTGACCTTATGTCAGTACCACACTATTAGGTCACTGAAACTTTGGAGTAAGTTTAGAAATCAGCAAGTGTGCATCCTCCAACTTTATTTTCCTTTTTAAAAACTGTTTTGGCTGACTGGAGTTCCTTGAAATTCCACATGAATTTTAGGATTGGTTTTCCTTCTTCTGCAAAAAATGCCACTGGGGGTACTGGCACTGTGTTAAAGCCCTGGCCTGAAGTGCCGGTATCCCATATGGGCGCCGGTTCTAGTCCTGGCTGCTCCTCTCCTGATCCAGCTCTCTGCTATGGCCTGGGAAAACAATAGAAGATGGTCCAAGTCCTCGGGCCCCTGCACCCACATGGGAGACCCAGAGGAAGCTCCTGGCTCCTGGCTTCGGATCGGCACAGCTCCGACCATTGCAGCCATCTCGGGGAGTGAACCAGTGGATGGAAGACCTCTTTCTCTGTCTCTACCTCTCTCTGTAACTCTGTATTTCAAATAAATATAATAAATCTTAAAAAAAAAGCCATTGGGATTTTGACATAAATTGCAGGGAAATCTAAAGACTGCTTTAGAATTTTTGGGCAGTATTTCTTTTGATCTATCAATATTAATGTCTTTCTATATATAGGTTGCCTCTACTTTTTCAGTAATGTTTTATAGTTTTCAGTGTACACATCTTTCACCTTCTTGGTTACATTTATTTTTAAGTATCTTACTACTTTTTAAAAGATTTATTTGAGGGGCCGGTGCTGTGGCACAGTGGGTTAAAGCCCTGGCCTAAGGCGCTGGCATCCCAAGTGGGCACCGGTTCTAGTCCCGGCTGCTCCTCTTCCGATCCAGCTCTCTACTATGGCCTGGGAAAGCAGTGGAAGATGGCCCAAGTCCTTGGGCCCCTGCACCTGTGTGGGAGACCCGGAAGAGGCTCCTGGCTCCTGGCTTTGGATCGGCGTGGCTCCGGCCATTGGGGCCATCTGGGGAGTGGACCAGCAGATTGAACACCTCTCTCTCTGACTCTACCTCTCTCTGTAACTCTTTCAAATAAAATCTTTAAAAAAAAAAATCTTTGAAAAAAGATTTATTTGAAACACAGAGGTATATAAAGAGAGAGAAACAGAGAGAGAGAGAGAGAGAGAGAGAGAGAGATATCTTCCATCTGCTGGTTCACTCCTCAAATGGCCACAACAGTCAGGGCTGGGCCAGGTTGAAGCCAAGAGCCCGGTAATCCATCTGGGTCTCCCACATGGTTAGCAGGGACCCAAGCACGCGGGCAGTCCTCTACTGCTCTCCCAGTCACATTAGCAGAGAGCTGGATCAGAAACGGAGCAGCCAGGACTCAAACCAGTGCTTATATGGAATACCAGCATCACAGGTGGTGGCTCAACCCACGGCACCACAATGCTGGCCCCTGGCATCTTTTTTAAAGATTTATTTATTTGAAAGGCAGAGTTGAGAGAGAGAGAGAGAGAGAGAGAGAGAATGAGAATATCTCTTAGCTAGGGGTTCACGCCCCAGATGTCCACAATCATTGACGCTGGGCCATGACCAAAACTAGGAACTCAATTCAGATTTCCCACTTGGGTGTCCATTACCCAATCATTTGAGCCATTCTATTGCTCCCCTGGGTCTGTGTTAACAGGAAGCTAGAAGTTAGGAGTTGGAGACGGGTATCAAACCCAGGCATTCTGATAAGCGACATGGGCATCCTAACCGCTAGGCCTAATGCCTGCCCTTGCCTTTTACTTTTGAAACAGTTTTTAGAGTTATACAATACTAAGTAGTTTGATAAATTCCATGAAATAACCATATGGGGCTGGAATTGTGGCATAACAGGTTAAGCCACTGCCTGCGATGTCGGAATCCCATATGATGCCAGTTCGAGTATCAGCTGCTCCACTTTCTATCCAGCTCCCTGCTAATGCACCTGGGAAAGCAGCAGAAGATGGCCCAACTCCTTGGACTCCTGTCACCATGTGGGAGATGGGTTTCCAGGCTCCTAGCTTCAGTGTGGCCCAGCCCTGGCTGTTGCTATCATTTGGAAAGTGAACCAGCAGATGGAAGATCTGTGTGTGTATAACTCTTTCAAATAAATATTTTTTTTAAAATCCATACAATGCAATACACTTAGCAATAAAAAGGAACCAACTATTGAGCTACACAGTAACGCAGTTGGTTCTACAAGTCATCATGCTGAGTGGAAAATGTCAGACTCAAAGGGTAGGAAATATAGATGTTCATTATATAACATTGTAGACAAGGCAAACTGATCCACAATGACAAAAAGCTAGTCAGTGGTGGTCTGAAGCCATGAGTGGGAAGAATGATGATGGGCAACAGGGCATGAGGAACGTTTTTGGGGTGAAGAAACTCATCTATCTTGATTGTGATAGTAGTTTCATGAATATACACAACTGTTCATGCTTTAAATAGACATAATTAATTGTATTTGAAATATATTATCAGCAAAAAACATAAAGAATCATCATTAGGTGAGGGTGGGTGTTGCAGCACAGGTTAAGCCACTGCTTGGGACACCCATATGCCACATCAGAGCACCGGTTTGAGTTCCAGCTCCTTCACTTCTGATCCAGTTGCCTGTTAATATACCTGGGAAGGCAGTGAATGATGGCCCATGTACTTGGGCCCCTGCCACCCTCGTGAGACCTGGAAGAAGCTCCTGGCTCCTGGCTCCAGTCTGGCTCAGCCCTGGCTGTTACACATTTGGGGAGTGAACCTGCAGAAGGAAGATCTCTCTCCCTCTCTTTCTCTATCACTCTGCCTTTCAAATAAATAAATCTTAAAAAAACAAAACCAAACCCCATATCATTAAGTGGTCAAATCTGACAAACTTTTACTTACAGAATTTCTAGTACTGTTTCTAAGCTTAGAAACTCCTCTTGCCCCTAAAGGATTAATAGTCATTTTTCATTTTTAAACTCATTTTTAAAAGTATTTATTTATTAGAAAGGCAGAGACAGAGACATAAAGAGATCTTCCATCCACTAATTCACTCCCCAAATAGCTCCAATAGCTGGGGCTGGGCCAAGCCTAAGCCAGGAGCCAGGAACTTAAATCTGGGTCTCCTATGGGGGTAGCAGGGACCCAGCTACTCAAGCAATCACCTGCACCTCCCAGGATATGCATTAGCAGGAAGCTGGAATTGGAAGCAGAGCCAGGACTCGAACCCAGGTACTCAGATATGGGATGCAGGCATCCCAAGCGGCATCAGAACTGCTGCGCCAAATGTCCACCCCAATATTCATTTTTATATTATTCATTCTACTTGTGGAAATTTGAAAACATTTAGTTTTAATCTATCAGAAATTTATTTTGATTTTCGGTAGGGGGTAAGAATCAATTTATCCCTCAGATTGGCTAACTGATCATCCAGCATGCTGAAGACTAACCTAACACTAAAGCTGCCGGGTAGGTCTGCCTGCAGTTCTGCAGTCTTTAAGGCAGCACGCTCCATGTGGAAGAGATTTGCTCAGAGAATTCATATGCTGAGCTATCTGACCAACCCCCCTCATCCAGTCTCTCTTGGCTCCCAGAGTCTGGCTTCGAGCCTTTGACCAGGCCAAGTGGAGAGGCCAAGTGTCACCCGAGAGGCTGTTCCCTGGCCAGTGGAACAGGCTGGGGGAAACTCACAGGTAGTCTTTCCCCTCTAAGGAGAAGCACTGGTATAGACTGGTGAACACAAAGAATGCTTCCGGGGGGCTAGAACTTTCATAGTGCTGACGCTAAGTCAGAGTGCAAGAGGGAAGGAGGGCAAAGCTCTCAGGGGAAGTTACTCTCCCTCTTTGGCCCATGATGAGGGGCAAGTGGAGCCTTGTCCATGCCACAGCATGCAGCTTCTTCCAGTTTTCAAATGGGTGAACTTCAGTGTCCCTGGGCTGGAGGCCATTTATGAGGTGCCACTGGAGGCTTTCTTCAGCCTTCTTTCTGGTCTTCTTCAGGAAGACTGAATTGGACATGGAAAGCTGTTGGCCCTTCTGACACACAGCCCGTAAAAGAGCAGTGAGGTGGAGGAGGCTTGCAAGAGCTCTCCAAGTGCCTGGGCCTGTCACTGACCCTCCAGCCTGCCATCCCAGTGGCCGTGCTGGTTCCTGACATCCCACTCCATGCAGGAGGGGAGATGAGGCGTTATTGGCTTTCCCCTCACAACGGACAGTACCTTTCTGACCATCGAAACCATGGGCTGGTCAAACACCTACCCCATCATAGAAGGAAATGGAATTCATATGATCCTTGGAGATGATGATATTTCCATGATGACGATGAGAAAACAGAAGGCCACCAGTGAAGAAATGCACTTTCCCTGGAAGGAAAAGAGAGCTGGTCAGAGGTGCAGGGCAGGCACACAGGAAGGGCCACAAGAGACCTGTACCAACAGCACCTCCATCACAGAATTTGTATGTTGAGTTCTGTGCTGCAGGGAAGCCAAAGAGACCTCTCAGGGCCTTTGTGAGAAGTGAGGTATCAGACGCAGCAGACAAAATTATTAGCCAACAGAGAAAGGCAAAATTCACATTCTCTTGCCACTGTGTACCAGGGAAACATGCTAAAAAAGACATCGGTGTGTTTGCTCCAGTTAGTTTATAGACTCTTGGTTCTCCTGCTTTCGCAGGAGCTGGCTCAGTCCTAAAGATATAACATCCTTCACTGAGGGCCAGAGGAGCACTAGGGTCTCAGCAGAAGGACTGGTGAAGTGAGCCCAAGGGTCCTGGTGCCCAGAAAGAATCGCCCAGGCCACATTCTGGCCTCACTCCTCCTCAATGAAGTTACCCCTGGGATTCTTCACCTTCTAAAACCTTCAGCACCGGAGCCAGCACTGTGGTGCAGCGTGTTAAAGCCCTGACCTGAAGTGCCAGCATCCCATATGGGCGCCGGTTCTAGTCCTAGTTGCTCCTCTTCCAATCCAGCTCTCTGCTATGGCCTGGGAAAGCAGTAGAAGATGGTCCAAGTCCTTGGGCCCCTGTACCCGCATGGGAGACCCAGAAAAAGCTCCTGGCTTCGGACTGGCGCAGCTCCAACCATTGTGGCCATCTGGGGAGTGAACCAGCAGATGGAAGACCTCTCTCTCTGTCTCTACCTCTCTCTGTAACTCTTTCAAATAAATAAAATAAACCTTTTAAAAAAAATAAAACCTCGGGCCCGGTGCCATGGTTCACTTGGTTAATCTTCCACCTGCAGTGCCAGCATCCCATATGGGCACCGGGTTCTAGTCCCGGTCGCTCCTCTTCCAGTCCAGCTCTCTGCTGTGGCCCGGGAGGGCAGTGGAGGATGGCTCATGTGCTTGGGCCCTGCACCCGCATGGGAGACCAGGAGAAAGCACCTGGCTCCTGGCTTCGGATTGGCACAGCACTGGCCGTAGTGGCCATTTGGGGGTGAACCCACGGAAGGAAGACCTTTCTCTCTGTCTCTCTCTCTGTAACTCTACCTGCCACATAAATAAATAAATAAATAAAACTTCTAGCACCAGAATTTACTCTGTGATTCCAGCATCCCATCCTTTTAGCTCTCTCACTCCCAGTACCCCACTGCACTGCCCAGTGACCCTCCTACTGCTATGTCTCACCTCATACCACCAACCCCCTCAGAACTCATTAGGGACCTCAACACTCTTAAAACCACAACCTCATCAACTCATCAACTTCTGACACAAGATGACCGTAACTACTGTTTCCTGAGAAAAGAGGGCCCTGCAAGTGTCAGCAGGCAGACACTGCTCCCCGATATTTATTGTTCAGTATCTGCACCCTTCCATGACCCAGGCCCCCTGAGCTGTGCACCTCTGAGGTGGAGTGGCTCAGAAATAAGTCTAGTGTCACTCAAGGGCCTCCTGGACAGAAGAGCAGATAGGAGAAGTGGACGCATTCCATCTCCTCATGGTGATATGGAAGAGGTGGATGAGGGAGGCCATCTCTAGCACTGTGTCTCCCTCTGAACTCGGGAAAGAAGAAGAGAGTAGTTCACCAGACAGAGCTGGAGAAGCACTCAGTTGAGGGCAAGGCCCAGGGCAGGGCCTCAGTAAACAGGAACTGATTTTAGTACTGTCCTATGAGGACAGCTACTGTCAGCCTGGCTCTGGGAGCAGTAACTCTGTCACTGTTCTCAGAGCACACCCATGATAAATGTTGTGACTCCCTGAGATCCTAATCCACAGAAGCAATGATACTTCAGGGATCGTCTGCGGTCTGAAGGGACATGGCCCAGGGCTAGGACAGCAACTCCTGAGGACATCACCCTGACTCCCTGTCTCATCCTTGGGGTCCTTAGTGGATGAACTCTACCCTTCCTTTTCCACTCTCTGAGTCTGAAAACAGAGTACGGGGGAGTTTCCCATTACTGTCCAAAAAACAGTGGGGAATGCAGCACGGCTCTCTCTGGTTGACCTGTGTGTCACCCAAGTCCAACAAGACAGGAAGGAGCCATCATGGTAAAATAAGACATCAAGTGTTAAAGAGGAATTTGACTTTTCATTCTCCAGAAAACCAGATATACAAATAAAAATGTTCCAGCAGTCCAGCCTATGTGAAGACGGAACATTTATCACTGCTGGGGAAATGTTATGATACGATAGTGAGATGATTTTCGCTGCGATCTTGAGAGCGTATGAAATGTTCACAAGTGACTGAAAGTAACAAAGCCCTGGGGGCTGGGGGGCTGTGGCATAGTGGGAAAAACCGCCGCATGTAGTGCCAACATCCCAAATGGGTGCCGGTTCAAGTCCCGGCTGCCCCACTTCCGATCCAGCTCTCTGCTATGGCCTGGGAAAGCAGTAGAGGATGACCAAGTGCTTGGGCCCCTGCACCCACATGGGAGACCCAGAAGAAGCTCTTGGCTCCTGGCTTCAGATTCGTGCAGCTCTGGCCGTTGTGGCCAACTGGAGGCGTGAGCCAGTGGATGGAAGACCTCTCTCTCTCTACCTCTCCTTCTCTCTGTGTAACTTGACTTTTTTTTTTTTAATTTTTTTTTTACTTGACTTTCAAACAAATAAATGCTACTCTAAGAAATCACACATTATTAGTGAGCTTGCGGGCCCTGGATGTGCTTCCTCAGTGGCAGCCCTTCCCTTCTGCCCCTGGTGAACTGACATCCTTAATTCTATACGGTTTGCCACACTTCGATGCATCAATAAGCCATATAACGGTCTTCTTTGCTTTCCTTTGATAGAAATGGAATCCTAATCATGTGTTCTGTGATGAGCTTCCTTCCTTCCTCACTCTGTTCAGGAGAGGCATCCGTGTTGTTGTAGGAATATGTAGCTGCACCATTCATTCATACTCAACATTGGAGAGGACTTTGTTGTTTAAAGTATCCCTCAACAGATTCATGTGGCTATAGCAGAGGGTACAGAACGAAGGCAGCAGACAGTGGATGACATGAAGGGAGGGTGAGCTTGGTCACTAGAGTTTCAGCTTATGTCCACTGTCTTATGTGTAAATGGGACAAGCACCCTTGCGCCTTGTTGCTGAACAATCTTTGCCTAATGTAAAAAGCACTCTTGAGGAGCTGGCATTGTGGCATAGTGTGTTAAGCCACCATCTGTGACACTGGCATCCCTTATCGGTGTGCTGTTTTGAGTCCTGGCCACTCCAAGCTTCTGACCCAGCTCCCTGCTAATGCACCTGGGAAGGCAGAGAATGACGGCCCCAGTACTTGGGCCCCTAATATCGATGTGGGAGATCCAGATGGAGTTCTTGGCTCCTGGTTTTGGCCTAGCCCAGCCCTGGCTATTGCAGTCTTTTCGGGAGTGAACTAGCAGATGGAAGATCTCTCTCTCACTGTCTCTCTTGCTCTGCCTTTCAAATAACTAAATTTATTTTATTTGAAAGAGTTACAGAGAGAAGTAGAGATAGAAAGACAGAGAGAGGTTTCCCATCTACTGGTTCACTCCCCAAATGGCCATAATGTCCAGAGCTGAGCCAATCTGAAGCCAGGAGCCAGGAACTTCCCCTGGGTCTCCTACATGGGTGCAGGGGCAAAAGGACCTGGGCCATCCTTTGCTGCCTTCCCAGGCACATTAGCAGGGAGTTGGATTAGAAGTGGAACAGCTCAACTCAAACTGGTGCCCATACATGATGCCGGCACTGCAGCCGGGGCTTTAACTCGCTGAGCCACGGCACTGGCCCCCAAATAACTAAACCTTAAAAAAACAAAACACTCTGGAATTTGTTAATCACAGAGAGAATGAAGGAGCTCCCTGAGTGCCAACCATTCCCTGAGGCCTATAGGAAACAGTAGAACACATATACACATGGCCTATTGATTTTCAACAACAGTACAAAGACAATTCAAAGAAGAAAGGAAAGTCTTTTCAACAACTGGTGCTGCAAAAACTGGATATTCGTATGTAAAACAATGACTGTCAGTACACAACTCACCCTGGAGATTCTGCCCACTCCCACCAGCCACACTAAGAAAAATCTCAAACTTCACAGAGACACTGAATAGAGGACTCAGGATTCTGTCTTAGTACAGAGACAACACTAGCTCTAAATTCAACGCTACTCTGCTCCTGCTAAATGAAGTTAAAAGACAGACGACAAGTAAAAAAAAAAAAAAAAAAAAAAAAGGCCAGCGCTGCGGCTCACTAGGCTAATCCTCCGCCTTGCAGCGCCGGCACACCGGGTTCTAGTCCTGGTTGGGGCGCCGGATTCTGTCTTGGTTGCCCCTCTTCCAGGCCAGCTCTCTGCTGTGGCCAGGGAGTGCAGTGGAGGATGGCCCAAGTGCTTGGGCCCTGCACCCCATGGGAGACCAGGATAAGTACCTGGCTCCTGCCATACGTGCACCGGCCGCAGCGCACTGCCCGCGGCGGCCATTGGAGGGTGAACCAACAGCAAAGGAAGACCTTTCTCTCTCTCTCTCTGTCCACTCTGCCTGTAAAAAAAAAAAAAAAAAAAAACAGACGACGACAGGATTACAAGAGAAAGATATTGAAAGTTACTGTAGGGGCCAGTGTTGTGGATTAGTGGGTAAAGCTGCTGCCTGTGATGCCAGTATCCCACCCCATATGGGTGCTGGTCTGTATCCTGGCTGCCCCACTTTCAACCCAGTTCCCTACTGATGGCCTGGGAAAAGAAGCGAAAGATGGCTCAAGTCCTTGGGCCCCTGCTACCCACGTGGAAGACCTGAATGAAGCTTCTGGCTCCAGACTTTGGCCTGGTCTATTTCTGGCCATCGTGGCCATCAGGGGAGTGAACCAGTGGATGGAAGATCTTTCTGTCTGTCTCTCCCTCTCTCTGCCTTTCAAATAAATAAGTCTAAAAAAAAAAAAAAAAAAAAAAAAAACACATGCATCCCATATGTTCAAGAAGCTAATAGAAAGATCAAACCATATTAATTTGACACATGAAAGACACAAAAAAGATCCAAATCAAACCTCTGGAGATGAAAAATATGTCTAAGAAAAAAATACAAAGCTGGTGCTGTGGCGTAGTAGGCTAAGCCTCTGCCTGTGGCACCGGCATCCCACATAAGTGCCTGTTCTAGTACTGGTGGCTGCTCTTTCTAATCCAGCTCCCTGCTGAAGGCCTGGGAAAGCAGTAGAGGACAGCTCAAGTCCTTAGGCCCCTGTACCTGTGTGGGAGACCTGGAAGAAGCTCCTGGCTCCTGGCTTTGGATTGGCACTGCTCTGGACATTAAGGCCACTTGGGGAGTGAACCATGTGATGGAAGACCTTTCTCTCCGTAACTCTTATCTTGTAAATAAATAAATAAAATCTTTATATAAAAAAAAAAGTGATCAGAAGGCAGAGAGCTAGATCGGAAGGGGAGCAGCTGGGACTAGACTGGCGCCCATATGGAATGCCAGCATTGCAGGCCAGGGCATTAAGGCGCTGTGCCACAGCACCGGCCCCAGCAGGCTAATTTTTAATTTGATAATTTTATATGGCCACGAATGATGTTCTAAATATCTAAATGGCCCTTTGCAGATAGAAGGTTCTCCATCCCTGCTCTGGGGATGGGAACAGATAAACTGCAGACTTACCAAGACACTAACAGGCACTGGATCTTCAGGTTCCCTCACCTGTCCAATCTCTTTCCCAGGCCTTGAGGAGTGCCCCAGTCAACTTTTCATTTAAAGTTTTTATTTATTTGAAAGGCAGAGTTACAGAGAAAGAGAAGGGAGAGAGAGAGAGAGAGATCTTCCATCTACTGGTTCACTCCCCAAACAGCTGCAATGACCAGGACTCAGCCAGTCCAAAGCCAGGACCCAGGAGCTTCTTCCAGGTCTTCCACGTGGGTACAGGGCCCAAGCACTCACTTGGGGCATCCTCTGCTGCTTTCCCAGGTGCAATAGCAGGGATATGCATAGGAAGTGGAGCAGCTGGGACTCAAACCAGAGTCCATATTGGATGCTGGTGTCACAGGCAGCAGCTTTATTCACTATGCCACAATGCCAATCCCGACAGCCTTAATCATTTGGTATTATTTTCCTTTAAGAGAGTCCCTGCATGGGCCAGCATTGTGGTGCAGTGAGTTAAGTCACTGCCAGATCCCATATTGGAATGCTTGGTTCCTGCCATCCATGTGGGAGACCCAGACGAAGTTCCTGGCTCCTGACTTTACCCTGGCTCAACCCTGACCAAACTCTGACCATCAAGACCATCTGGGGAGTGAACCAGCAGATTGAAGATCTCTCTCTCTCTCTCTGCCTCTGCCTTTCAAATAAATAAAAATACATCTTAAAAAAAATAACAAAGTTCTTTGCTACAAAGGTGCAAATTAATTTTGGCAAATATCCTTGGCTAAATATTATAACTGGCTCAGGAATGACAGAGCACAATCATCTCTGTGTTGTGCCTACAACTGCTTTCAAAACACGATGCAATCTTGGCCCAGAGCTGGCAGCATGGTCATACAACCACGCCTTCAGCAAAGATTCCTAACTTCCAAGGCCGTACCAGAACCTGGTCAGGTAGCTCAGGCATGGTAACAAGAAACCCAGAAATCCCTGCGCTTTGTCTTTTGTATGAATGGAGGAGGAGAAGCTGAACCAGTGATCTGAGAACAGGGAGAGGAATTTGCCACTGGATAGAATATTTTCAACAGGAAGAACAAATCATCCACAAAGGGGATTTGCTTAGTAGAAGTTGAGGAATTTGTGAAGTAAGGCAGAACTCTTCCTCCACAAAAAAAGGCTATATTCAACAGGGAAAGAATAGGACTCAGAAGAAAATGTTATTTTGAGGAAGCCGAAAAGGAACACGGTGTGAATCCCTGTGAAGTCTGCAAGACCAAGCTTCCTGTGAATTTTGTATCAGCAGAAACACAGCCAGCTTGGACTGAAAGGGACAGAGAGTATACAAAATGAGACTGTTGGATCCCCAAAATTCCACTGGCAAGAATCAGCTAACAAAACTACTCAGATACAACAGGGTGCTACCTTCCACTGAAAAGGAAGGCAATCAGAGGAGAGGCAGAAGCCCAGAAGGAAGCCAGGAGCTCAGAGGGTGGGACCAAGAGCAAAGGGGGCAGAGCAGAACATACCTGCAGAGAATGTTTCAGGCCCTGAAACTTAATCAAGAATCAATGGCCTTTCATGAAAAAGCAAAGTGATTTAGAGGCTAGAACCAGGAGCTCAGAGGGCAGAGCGGAGAATCACAGGAGATAATTCCCAGGCCTTAATCTAAGCAAGGAACTGGAGTTTGTCCAGATGGATTTCAAAGCTGCCCTAGGCTAGCGACTCCCTTTTACCTTCTATTTTCATTTTCCTTTTTTTTTTTTTTGACATGTATATAAAAACATGGCATATGAAATGTATATGCCAGTCCCACTTTGAATGTTGAGAGGCCTAAGGGCAGACAATTTGTCTCTTTAGTTCTATTTAATAGCTGGTCCACAGCCATTAACAAGAACTGTTCGGGGCCGCCGCATGCAGCACTGGCCTCCCATATGGGTGCCGGTTCAAGTCCCGGCTGCTCCATTTCCAATCCAGCTTTCTGCTATGGCCTGGGAAAGCAGCAGAAGAAGATGGCCCAAGTCCTTGGGCACCTGCAATTGTGTGGGAGACCCAGAAGAAGCTCCTGGCTTTGGATAAGCCCAGCTCCAGCCATTGAGGCCATTTGGGGAGTGAACCAGTGGATGGAAGACCTCTTTCTCTCTGCCTCTGCCTCTGTAACTCCACCTTTCAAATAAATAAATAAAATAACTGTTCGGGAGATGTACTTGACAGATTACACTCCTGAGCCTCATCCACGTGAGATTTAATTATTAGAGGGTAAGATCTGGAATATCTGAACTCACGAGATTTAGGGCTTTGAACCATTGCCATAATGGAATGAAACCCCTGGGAGGAGTGATGGTACATACACACAACAGCAAAACAGGGTCCACAGCTAACAAGCAGAAGGACGGGCAGACCAACAATGGATAACTTGCTACTAAATCTGTGGTAATTTGTCATGCAGCATTAGAAAACTAACCCAGGTTTTGTTTAGGTCCACAAATTCTCTATCTGGAAATGCTGCTTTAGCCCATTCTGAGAGCAAACTTCACGTGGCAACAAGAGAAGCAGGTGCAATTCTGGGACCAGCCCTCTGCTTGTAAAACCAGCACAAATTTCTCATCTGCAGAGTGGGTGGATCAAAGGAGAAAAATCTGTAGGCAAACACTTGTTCACCAGCCAGTCTTTTCAAATATCAGATGTATTATTAATCACAACACCCATGCTGACAATCCACAGATGAAGAATCCAGACACAGCCAAGAACAGGAAAGTCATAGCTGCTTACCCTCCTCAGGCCAGAACTGTAGATTGCTAGAATGGAGATATGCTCCTTCTCCTCCTGTTAGAAAACTGCCCAGGAAAAACTCATCCTCCTTCAAAAAGAACAAAAAAGAAACCGAAAAAGCACGTGATTTATAGCATAAATACCCGAGAATCAAAAGTCCTGCTCAATTTTATCTGTCTATGAAGTTGAGTCAAACTCAGATATGCCCAACGCACTCCATGGCCTCTGTTGTTGCCCAGTTCTTTGTGAGTTTCTGGCGCCCCTGATTTATGCTGGGACAGGGAATGCAAAGGTCTTCTCTGAGTCCAGGTACCAGAGCCCATGTGCTTGTTCACATGCCAGTGCATTCATTTCTTCTGTGAAATCAGGCAGCTTCTCCTCGGCCTAGAGCTTTGATCTCTCATTTCCACACACCTAGACCAATCTGGGATTTCAATAGCTTTCAATAGCACTGTGAGATTTTTTTTTTCTTTTTTTTTTAAAGATTGATTTTTTATTTGAAGTCAAGACACGGTGACAGTGAAAAGTAGAGATCTTGTGTCTACTGGTTCACTTCCCAATGGCTGCAATAGCAAGAGCTGGGCCAGGCTGAAGCCAGGAGCCAGGAACACCATCTCAGTCTCCCACGTGGGTGGCAAGGGCCCGAGTAGTTGGCCATCATCCGCTGCTTTCCTCCCTGCACTAGTAGGAAGCTGGATCTGAAGCAGAGCAACTGGGACTTGAACCAGCATTCCTATATGGATGCAGGCATCGCAAGCAGCAGTTCCCCCCCAAGGCTTACTTTTTATTTATTTGAAAGGCAGAGTTAGACAGAGACAGAGAGAGACAGAGATCTTCCATCTGCTGGTTCACTCCCCAAACGGCTACCATGGCCAGGGCTGTGCTAGGCAGAAGCCAGGAGCTCGGAGCTTCTTCCAGGTCTCCCACATGGGTGTAGAGGCCCAAGCACTTGGGCCAACTTCTGCTGCTTTCCCAGGTGTATTAGCAGAGAGCTGGATTGGAAGTGGAACAGCCAGGTCTTGAACCAGTGCCCATACAAGATGTCAGTTTTGCAGGTGGAGGCTTAACCTACTACACCACAACAGCTCCTGCAAGCAGCAGCTTAACTCACCTCACCACAACACCAAATTGGGGGGCCAGCACTGTGGCTTAGTGGGCAAAGCTGCCACCTGCAGTGCTGGCACCCCATACATGAGCGCCAGTTTGAGTCCCAGCTATTCCACTTCCAAGCCAGCTCTCTTCTTTGAGCTGGGAAAAGAGTGCGAGATGGCCCAAGTCCTTAGGCCCCTGCACCAGCACAGGAGACCCAGAAGAAACACCAGGCTTCGGATTGGCGCAGCTCTGCCTGTTGTGGCCATTTGATGAGTGAACCAGAGGATGGAAAACAACTCTCTCTGTCTCAGCCACTGCCTCTCTCTAACTCTGCCTTTCAAATAAATAAATAAATCTTAAAACAAACAAAACACTCAAAGGTCTAAATGGCAGAAAGAATCTCTCGAATTCTGTCCTCACAAATGGCTTCTTTTCAGAGCTCTGCTGACAGGAAGACAGAGACACCTAGGACCTTCAGGTTAGCAGTACAATGAAATATTTTAAATTATCTTTGTAGGTTGTTTACATTTTACTTTTGATATAATGTACACTGAAAATAAGAATGTGCTTACTCTCACTGCTTGCTGAGTTTTCTCAGACAATTTCACTTCCTTATCTTCTACCTGTGTGCAAAAGAAATACAGATTTTCAGTTTATTACTTCAAAGGCAAAATCCTGCAAGGTCTCCGCATTGTGTTCAAATATTTCCAGGACAGTAATTGGCAGCTCCTCTACCACATCCAGTGCTCTTGGGCCCTGACATAGTTGGCAGAATTGGCCGCTGGTCATCAAGGCATTGGTGGGCTCTCTCACTGGGACCTGACACTCAGCAAACAAGCCTGTGACGTGGGGAGCATGTGTTGTCTCCACCCACATTTCACTTCAAGAAAAAAACAACTATTTTTAGGGATGCAGGAATGAGAACATTCTAAAATGTTTTTGGAGTTCGTTCTTAAGTATGTTCATGTTAGAGAGTGACTCTTGGTCTTCTTCCCTATCCATGTCAGAACTACAGATTCAGAACATGAACAGGTTCTAAAACAGGAACACGAACGATTGCTGGGTTCACTGCTTCTACATCTCCAGGCACCAGCCCTTGACCAAGTCCCACGGAGGAAGATGGAACTTTTCCATGTGTAGACAGATATAAAAATTCAGCAGCAACCATTCTGACCACAGGCTCCACCTCTCACTGTCTGTGTGACCCTGGACAAACTGTTCAACTTCCAATCCTCAGCCTCCTCCTCTGCAAATGTGGTGTTCATTTCTTCCTTTCACAACTTAACATGCACCCAGATAGCTTTGTTCCTTTCTTCTGAATCTTTTCCAAGATTATGAAGGTGTTAAATAACTAGATTCATTCACATAAAGAGAAAAAGACTGACATAAAAAATTCCATTTCTGAACACTAGCTAATTCAGAATCCGACATCCCGCCAGGGAGCCAACAGAGAGGCTCTCCTCAGTTTTCTCCCGTGTAGGTCTCCTCCTACCAGGCAGGGGATGACACTAACCAGCCAAGAGCGGAATCTGGGTATGGCGGCAGTCAGGACTATGCAGCTGGTTTCTGTGGTAACAGTGCCATCTGTAGGAAGATCACAGACATGCCAGTTACTCCCCAACACCTTAGCCTACCCTGCAGGCCCCAGACTGCAAGGCCTTCCTGTTCTTAGAAGCAAGAGCTCCTTTTCCTAGTACACATGGTCTGATGCCCTCAGAAAATAAAAACTTCCTCATCTGCGGACAGGGAGACTAACAAGGAGATGCAGAGGCTTCCTGTGTGATTAACTTTACCATTTTTCAGAGCAAAAAGAAACACATTTAAATGAAGAGTCAAAGGTATACAAGTTAAAAATCAGAACATTATCCATCAGGCTCATTCTACTAGCACTGGATATTATCATTCTTCAAGATAATTGGTCAAAAGTAGTATTAATTGTTTCAAACTGCTTGACTACTACTGGGGCTGTGTATCTTCATACATGAAATTGCCCCTGCATTTTTTCATCATACACTGCTGTGAACTGCCTGATCATATATTTTGCCCATTTTACCATCAGGTAGTATATCTTTTTCTTATTCATTTGGAAGAGCTCTTTATAAGTAAGGAAATATAACCTTCAGTCATAAGTACTCTAATATTTTTATGAGTTTATTAATGGTTATTTGCCCTTATGGTTCACTTTGCCAAAAAAGAAAAAGGTTCAAGGCTTGCTTTTCAAAAACCACATATACTTACCATTTTCTTTAACCATAATCTGAGATGTCAAAAATGATTCTGAGAAGACCACAGATCCTAAGCACCCTCTTCCTCCCAGCAAGTCAGGAATGTCATAGACAGCCATACAAGCCTGGATCAAATGAGAAATCAGGGTCAGACCAAAGGCAGCCCAAAGCCTTCTGGGAGAGATCCCTAAGAAAGAGTTCACAACACTGCTTTTGGATATACAGCAAAAGAATACTGAAGGGTTTCTAAGGAAAACTGGAGTTAACTTGAAATAGATCTCTGAACTAGGAGATGACTTCAGGATCACCAAGTCCTTGGGCCCCTGCACATGCATGGGAGACCCGGAAGAAGCTCCTGGCTCCTGGCTTCGGATTGGCACAGCTCCAGTCATTGTGGCCATTTGGGGAGTGAAACAGCAGATGGAAGACCTCTCTCTCTCTCTCTCTGCCTCTCCTTCTCTCTCTGTGTAACTCTGACTTTCAAATAAATAAATAAATAAACATTTTTTTTTAGAAAAAGAATACATGTAGTATTTGTTGGACACTTGCTATATATTTTATACCATGTGGCTTGAAAAGAGAAAATACACAAAATAGAATCTGGTTTTAGGAAATTGGTAATGTAGAAATATAACTGAGCAGATAAAAGCTTTCTCATACAAAAGTAATCATACGCCATGTTAGTATGACCTAATTTGTGTAGAACAAACTACATGTACTATGGTATTTGTAGGGAAAATCAATAGGGAAGGCTTTAGGGAGGAGGCAGAACTTCATCTCTGCTGGGGTGGCAAGACAGGATCTGGACAGAAACCATCAACTTCCTGCCTCTTCTTTCCTACTTTACTGGCTGCTGTTGAATGAATACTTAACTTGAGTGTGACTCTACTGGACTCCTAATTACCTACTATGGGGCAGACTACCTTCCAAAGCACTTAATAAAAGCCCAAGGAGAGAAACCAGGGAACTAAAGTTTAGCAAGGAGACAGAGTATTACCACTGAAATATCAGAAAGCATTTCCCAATGTCTTAATGATGTCATAAAAAGCCTAATTTCATTCTAAAAGAATGTTAAGGCAAAATGCAGATAGAATGAGATACATTATAAAAACATGAATTACTCACCTCAAAAAATTATACCCACTGTACAACTCTCTGCAGATGAGATAACACTACCGATAGGAACTCTGAGTTGCTTTTCCTATGTAACAGTGAAGATGATGCACCCAGTGCACTTTAGGGATAAGACCAAAGCTAGCTGTAATTAAGGCTCAGGCAGTGGTCACAGAATAGATTCGAGGTATAACTTGTGGCCAGAATCTCGGCTGGACATCTACCAGCCTCTCACCCATTCCTTGCCAACCCTTTTCACATCACCATGCACTGGGGCAAAGAGGGAACTCGGCTTTGGTGGAGAGCAACTGGCCTAGACACTGGTTCCCCCAAGCCATGCTGTCCCACTGCAGGGACCAAAACGTCAGGCAGCCCAAAACCAGCCCCTGGCCCACCAGTCTGGCCCTAGCACATCGGTTGGAAAGCTCTGTTCTGACAACTTCACTTCACTGGAAACACAGTCTCTGCTGATTGCTGTTTGTTTAATTAATCAATCAATTTTTCAGGTATCAACACAGCCTTGGAATGCAAAGAAAACTCGCTGGGCTGTTGGTGCAGGTGGCTTGTCTTCAGTTCACATTTCCACATGAGGTCAGAGCCGTCTCAGAGGCCCTTCTGCCAACCCTCAGGTAAGACTGATCCCTGGGGAAGCCTGGGCGCAGTAGTGTGGATGTGGGCAGGCCTGGCACAGCAGCCAGGGCACCCTCAGAAAGCACAGCATCACCACTGCTGTGGCCAGGGTGTACTCAGAACAGAGCAGTTTCCAGAGACCAGGGCTCCCACCCACACTTCCACCTCATCCCTTACAGATGTCTTTCTACAGGACATTCCCAGCTAGTTGACCTGTAACAGTTCTACTTACCGTCTTTACCAAGGACAAGCTATCTTCACTGTCCAGAGGTACAATTCTAGAAGAGGGAGGAGACAGGAGAGACATGCATTAAAGAATTTTTAATTGTACTGAAATTCACAATGTTCTCTATTTTTCAACTTGGTGATGACAAATCAAGACTCAGATTTCTCTCAGAGATTTAGAAAACACAGGGTTGCCTGCCTGTAGAATTAGTGTTGGGCCACCAGGGTGAATGACATCCACACACAACCCCCCTCAGCCTTTCAGTGGGACTCTTTCAAGGCCCAGGGGCTCGGGTGAGCAGACTCAGCCCTGAGCCCAATCCTGGAGTGATGTCACTGCCAGGTGTGGACCTGCGGAAAGACCGTCTGTATCAGCAGCTACAAGGTAGCTTCTCTTCTCATTAGCTCCTAAAACCTGCCCCAGGGAGGATCACAATCGTGTACTTACCTTCCCTGATTATTCACAGCATGTATCTGAAAAGCTGTCTTGGGGCTGTAGGCCAAAAACAAAACAAAGATCAGGTTGCTGTTTCCTGTTTCAGACTCTCAAGACCTTCCAGTAAGGTGTGTGTCACCCTTGCTTTGCACAGATCTACCTTAGGCACTGTAGGTAGCTTTCCCAGGGCCATGTTGTTGGAAGGTATGGGGACAGTGTAGTCATGGTGCTGCCTCTTTGCTAGGTCTCAGGGCTGCCTTGAGTCTTGCACCAGAGTCAAGAGAAAATGCCCACTGCAGATTGGGAGTGACCCTCTACAGGTCTGGGTCCTCCTGCACAACCAGTTGGATATGTTCTCCTGCTCCTCCTGCTCCTCACTGACCTTGGGTCAGCTATCCTGCCAGGCCTGCTTTGAGCCTGAGCAGGGGCCATGTCATGTCTCTGTTATAGTCAGCTGCTGTGGAGCCATGGGCAGGGTCGGGCCTCCAGGGCAGCCAATCAGAAAGCCCTTCTGGATTACTCTTTTTACAAATGTTTCTGAATTGTCTAAGTTTAATTTCTTATCTTAACAAATCCTGGGTTAGCCACATACTGACTCTGCATGTGTGTTCATGGCTCCCCTTAGGAGGTCTGTTAATCTGATGGAGTTTTAGGGTACTCAGTGAAGTGACCCTTGTGGCAGAAGGGCATGGAGCTCCAGGGGGAAGACTGGCCCTAGAGGCCCTCCTTGCCCTGCCTGGTCTTTTCCTTGTGCCCTCCTCCAGCCAGGGTGGTACACTCAGGCCTAGGAGGCCTTGGGATTGAGGGGCAGCCTGCTCTAGGAAGGCTGGATGAACTAGGCAAGGGCCTGAGGAAAGGAGCAGTGGGATGACTATGCAAGCCATGTCAATGGTAACAAAACAGGCCCCACTGCAACGCCAGCTAAGAGTGACACGCCCAGGTCCTCGACAAGGTGTGTGGCTGAGGAAACGAGCAGAGTTCCCTGTCTTCCAAGGTCACAAAGTTGGAAAGTGAAGGAGCATTCTCAAACTCAGGTCTGCGGGAATACCCAGTGCAGCACAGCACAAGCCTAAGGGAACAGGTTTCCCTTCTCTTCCCTTTCATGCTAGAGAAACAACATCCAGAAGACCCAGGGGAAAGAAGACCTGAAAGAAGCCCAAAGCCTTGCACCACAGAGTTCTGGCTCTTTCCTGCACTCCTGGAGCTACAGCAATAGAATTACTATTTGTTCAATTGACTGACTTATCTTTCAAGGCTCTTTCTTACCACCCAGGGCTGTAGATGTTAAAAAAATGTGAGACATGTGAAGCACCACAGGGCCAGTGCTGTATCATTTGTTTGTTTGTTTGTTAAGATTTATTTATTTATTTGGGCCGGCGCCGCGGCTCAATAGGCTAATCCTCCGCCTAGCGGTGCCGGCACACCGGGTTCTAGTCCCGGTCGGGGCGCCGGATTCTGTCCCGGTTGCCCCTCTTCCAGGCCAGCTCTCTGCTGTGGCCCGGGAGTGCAGTGGAGGATGGCCCAGGTGCTTGGGCCCTGCACCCCATGGGAGACCAGGAAAAGCACCTGGCTCCTGGCTCCTGCCATCGGATCAGCGCGGTGCGCCGGCTGCAGCGCGCCGGCCGCGGCGGCCATTGGAGGGTGAACCAACGGCAAAGGAAGACCTTTCTCTGTCTCTCTCTTTCACTGTCCACTCTGCCTGTCAAAAAATAAAAAAAAATAAAAAAATAATAAAAAAATAAAGATTTATTTATTTATTTGAGAGGCAGAGGTACAGAGAGGAAGAGAGAGGTCTTCCATCCATTGGTTCACTCCCCAAATGGCTGCAACAGCTAGAGCTGGGCTGATCCAAAGCCAGGAGCCAAAAGCTTCTTCCGGGTCTTCCATGTGCGTACAGGGGCCCAACTTGGACCATGCTCTACTGCTTTCCCAGGGATATTAGCAGGGAACTGGATTGGAAGAGGGGCATCGAGGACTTAAACTGGTACCCATTTGGGATGCCAGCGCTGCAGGTAGAGGCTTAACCTATCAAGCCATAGTGCTGGCCCCACAGTGCTGTAGCATTCTTAAGCTCCCCAGTATCAGTGTCTTCTGTACCCTTTGCATAATGCTGTACAAAATGGTCCCCCTGTGGGACAGTGGGCTAAGTGGACCACCTCCATGAAGAAAGCCATGGACACAGACCACATAGATTCACTAGGACATGCAGGCAGCTGTGACGGGAAGACTGCAAGCAGCCAGATTTCCAGGCCTTGTGGGCCTAAGACACAGCCAGACCCAGAATTTCTACCATTTGAGAGGCAAATGAAGCCCACAGCAAATCTCTTCTAAGCAGTGACTACCTTCACGCACCCAGGGCCCCCGGCCTTAACCAATTTTACCTCTCAAGTTCCTAGCTTCACCTTCCTAACCTGGGAACCCAGGCCTGCCAGGTCCCTGGTGCTACCTTATTCTGGCCTCAGAACATGTATGTGACTCTTTCTCACACAATTCCTCCACCTTTAGCTCCTTAGTTTCTTGAATAAAAGCCTGATCATATTCAGCCATTGAGGCCATCTGGGAAGTGAAACAGCAGATGGAAGGTCTCTCTCTCTCTGTGTGTCTATCCCTACCTCTGTAAGTCTGCCTTTCAAATAACTAAAATAAACCTTTTTTTTTCCCTAAAAAATGCATGATCATAAATGATCAAATGGGAGATAGAATATAAATTACAAGGAACAAAAAAGCAGAGCTAAGACTTAAACTTAGCCACCCTAATAAGGAACGCAGGTATCCCAACAGCATCTTTAGCTGCTGCACCAAACAGCCACTAGAGGAATTCTTTTATGTTTAGAAAGATGGTGGCTTATTAGGGTGGCTAAGTTTAAGTCTTAGCTCTGCTTCCAATTCCAGTTTCCTGCTAATGTACACCCTAGGAGGCAGCAAGTGATGCCGCAAATAGCTGGGTACCTGCCACCCATGTGGGAGACCCAGAGTGAGTTCTGGGCTCCCAGCTTTGGCCTTGCTCAGCCTCAGCGGTTGCAGGCATCTGGGGAGTGAACCAGAATATGCAATATCTCTCTTTGTCTCCCTCCTTTTGTCTGCATTTCAAACCAAAAGCAAGTATTTTTTTTTAAATATTCAAAATTCCCTCTAAAGTATTTGCCATTGCTTACCGTAAAGCTGCCTTAAACTGAATCAACTCAAAGGAATCTAACCCAGATCCCAGGGTCTGCTCTGCTACCTCCTTGGCCTGTAAAATCAATAACAAAGCAAAGATTAGCTTTCACAGCACAAAAGTGCACACATCACTGACAAAAAGGACCCTTCTAACATTAATCCAGTGCCCTTCCCCTCTATATGACTACTTTATACTATCCACAGATTAAAGTGAAAGTAGCATGTTAAACAGCAGGTGCCTCCTTTCTTCAGGCTGGGTTTACAGTAACACCTGCCTTCGGACAGGTGGACATTGGCACCTGCTCTGCCAGTGAGATGGAACCAGCTGAGATGATGCCAGTGCAATGTGAGGTCTGGAAAAGCGATTCTTCCTTCCCTCTCCCCTGGCTCTGGGGAGGCACCACTGCCCTCAGAGTTTCTGCCAGATGCCAAGAACAATCAGACAGCCAGAGTTACAAAAGATGAGCTAAAAAACAAAAGTGTGAGAACTGATGTTGAAGGACATCCCACTGCACTGCATAAGCCTTCTGCCATAAATCAGCTAAAGGGCTGAGAAATCCCACGTCAGTACCAAGGATTCAAGTTCAGTGAGGAGGGGAGACGGCTAGGAGCTGGTGACTACTGCTACGGTCTCTCTGATATCTACATCATACACAACCTTTCCAATGTCAAATGGCTTCCTTCAGGAAAGGTCCTATTGGCATTGGGAGGCATCAAGCCGACTCTTCTCATCTCCTTACTGGGTCAGATATAGGAATCCAACTCAGCAGGGCAGGTTAACCGCAAAACAGCAAGGAAGACAGTGGTCAGAGAGCGAGAACACACGTGCTCGTCTAGGAAAGGCAAGTCAGATTTTCCAGTCTGTAGTTGCTTTCTTTTTAAACACTGAATTATAGGAAATCAAACTATGTAGCTCAAAACAAACTTACTTTAGTAAAAAAAAAATCACAGAATCATTTCTATAAAAATCTTGTTTAAACTATTAAACAAACCATTGTGTCACAGAATGATTTTTATCTCCAAAGAAGTGCTGATGAGTTGTCACTCAAGAGACAACAGCAGCAGGTAACAGGCAGCAGATGCTCTACAGTCATCTTTTTGCTTAGTGCCAAAGAGGCTCAAGCCCACCCAAAAGTGTTACAAGGTGCTCAAAGAATGAACAGATGGACAGGCTACTTTGTATTAAAATAATGACTACAGAAAGAGAAACATGGTATTTAAATTACCTTTGTTAGACTGGAAGTTTTAGCGTAACATGCAATGCCAGCCAGAACAGCCGCAATAACAGCAGTGTATACCTGGGACAAGAGCCTACTTTAAAACAAGAAATAACGGTTAACTACAGCACTAGGGGGTTTTATCAAAAGCTGCATGCACACAAAGGACAGTCTAAGAACCTATTTTTAAACAGAATGAGATAGTACAAAAGTGGAACTCTGATTTCTAAACCTTTTAGAAGTCTTGGTTTGATTGATCCTTTGTTTTCATTAAATCATCTTAAGAAAAGTCAGTTCCTCTGAACTCTGCTCAGAAGACCAAACTGTCCAACTGGTAACCAAACAGTACAGCAATGGCTTGGTTCCCTGAGAACTTCATGCGCAGGAGCAGCTACACACAGACCAGGAATTCCTTCCGTATGGACATACATACCCAGGCATGAACCACACAGCTTTATAATGTCTCCTCGTCAGACCTGGTGAAGTCTGCCTGCTGCTGGGACTTCAGGGTGGGAGACCTCAGGGGCAAGAGATCGCCCAACTAAGCAGAGGCTGGCTTCCACTTCACCTCTCCAAGCAGAGAGAACACAGAATGTTTCAAGGGGATCTTGCACCTTATCCTCTTTCTCTCTGATTTCTCACTCTCCAAAGTCTTACAAGAAAAAGTTTTTCTCTGCCATGAAGGTCTCCAGAAAATCCAAATCTGGTTCCCTTTAGGGAAGAGTTTCTCAACCTTAGCACTCTAGGCTGGGTATCTTTTATTGTGGGGTCTCTCCTGGGCATTGTAGGATGTTTAGCAGCACCACTCACTACACATCAGCAGCACCCCTCACTGTGACAACCAAAAATGGCTCCAGACTTTGCCAAATGTGCTCAGGGGTGCGGGAGATAGGGGTGGTGGAGTAAAATTGCTGTTGGCTGTGAACACTGCAGCCAGGAGGCCCAGGTTCTTCTTAGTTAGAACACTTACAGAGAGAATGGCCTCATCCACAAGCCCCTGAAAGGCAAGGCCTCACCTATATAGGTTTATTTTTAAGCCTGTGAGGGAAGGCGACAGAAATAGCAAGAAACAGACATGCTCTAGCCTAATCCTCCTGTCCTAGGGATGGAGTTAAGTAGGGCCTGTGGAAGCAGATAAGTTGTCTAAGATCACAGAGAATTCATGGCAGCCCCAAATGCAGGTCTGCTCTCAGCCTAGTGTGTTCCCACTATGCCATATCCATGGTCATCTCCTTCAATTCCTCCTTGGCTCCTGCACCTCACCTCAACACTGTAGGTAAGAGATCTGAGTTGGGTTGAAGAGGAGACAGGGTTAGAGTTCATATAACAACATGACAGTTCCAAGGATCAACATATCCTGAGGATTGCTGGCCAGACCAGGGCAGAGGGTATACCCTGTAGGATAGGACCTGGAAGGATACTTGTCATTGAGCTGGTTATTTCAGGGTGAGACCAGAATACTCTACATCTTGACATTATAGGTGAAGTTTTATAAGGCCAACCCCAAAGACATGTAAAGATACCCCGTCCTCAGCATGACTCAAACACCACTCAGTACCTACACTGGTCAGCCTCTTCTCTACTTGTCCTCAGACAACAGCCCAACACATAGGTGCTATTAACCCACAGAATGGCCTGGATGTGCTGCTATAACTTTCACTAGGACTCTACAAGGTACAACTTCTACCAGCTCTGAGTTCAGTAAATTGCCTGATATTAGCCCAGGGAACCAATTAATTTACTTTAGGTAAAAAGTCTATGCTTCTAGAATGAGGATCCTGGTGAGTCACTCAGCATGGCTGGCATGGAAGCACAGAAGGCAGAGAGCAAGGCCACATCCACTAACATATGCAAAAATGGTTCACTTGCTGCCAAAGTGAAGGCAGCCTGCCAAAAAACTATATATACATTATGATTACAGCTACATAAAATCTAAACGCATAATTTTTTGAAAGTCCCAGAAAAATACACATTAAGATACTAACAGGTAGAAGGAGAGAGGAGGAATTATGGTTGATCTCCATATTTCCTTATTTTCTATAGTGTGATTATACAATACAGCTTCCTGAGCCTACCCTAGAAATTCTGATTCTGCGGTTCTGGGAATGGGCACGGAGAATACTTTCAAGAAATCCTTCGATGGTCCTCTGTGGCCTATCACTGCTGGCCTTTGTGAAGTACAGTCCAGAGTCCACCATTTCATGCTGAGGTCTTTAATCAGGTAACCAACCCTGGAACTCCGCCAGGTCCCTGTTTCTGAAAGGACGTGCTTCCTGGAATTCAGCAGTTTCAGTATTAATGTGAAGGGAGAGGTCAACATTAGGTAGGACCTTTCTAAGGTGCTACAGCTAGGGTTTAGATCCTAGCTCTGTTCCACAAACAAGCTTATGGCAAAGTCTGCAGACCAATGGGAGTTTCATACAGATTCATTCTCCCAGTGGATTTCAGGATGTTTTATTTTTAGAAAGGCCCCCAATAAAATGTACTATGACAAGGAGTCACGTCACACAAATGCATACATGTGTTGGGACAAAGTCTGAGCTTTGGAGAGGGGCAGGTGGCAAAGCTGGTGGGGTCTTCTGGCCTGGATTCCAAGTTGACAGAGTGGGGCTGGGGGTCTCCTGGGAAACCATACGGCAATGTTCACCTTGTACACTAAAGTCCCTACTCACTGCTGCTCTCAAAAGAGAGGAGACAGCACAGTCGCAGCTGAGTAACTCAGCTTTGAGAAAGAAAAAACAAAACAAACATAAAGTCTTACATTTGTTCAGTTTTCTCAGGCGGCTTGTCGTCACCACCTGTGAAAGAGCACACATACTGAGACCATGACGGAGGGTGCAGGCTACAGCGACACTTCACAGGGCAGCTAGTGCTGCTAAGTTTACTTAGAAGGCGTTGTCAAGAGCTATTTTTTTTTCTTTTAAGTTAAACATAGTGCAAGCACAAACAATGGTGGAACTTGGCTTCTTCCAGTATCCTCAACTGTCTAGTTGCCATCAGGGAGGGAGGTGGAGACCCATAAGCTGGGGGCAACTATTAGTTCGTGGGCGAAACCATTCATGAGGTAAGCTGATGAGCTGACAATTTATAGGGACTTACCTAAGTAAGGAACATGAGTAGCTCCAAAAAAGTATGTTCTTGAACAAGCAAGAGGTCCCTTTGGTGAAACGCACTGTGCTACCTGGATGTCAGAAAAGAAAGAAAAACAAAAATGAGCAGGTGCTAATGCATACATTGCTTCTAGAGAAACAAAAGGTATCTGGCTAATGGGAGTAAGTTTTATTTGACCAAAACTGATTTATTATTTTTAAAGACATAGGGTAAAAATCACCTTTAATGATCTTGCTTTTTCATGGTATCTTATGTGGGTGTGTGTATTGGTTTCAGACCTTGGCTACTGTGAGGTTGCTGTGGGTACTCAGTCCAGGATACTAATGAATTCCCAGCTCAGAAGGAACAAAGCAGCAGTGTGTTTGGGTTTTGACTGCCATTACTATTTAGTCATGTAAGAGGCCCTGTGTCCATTCCTCAGCAACTCTACCAAAACAAGACTGAAAACAAAATGTTCAATCCAGAGCTTTCACACATAAGACCCTGGTCCAGAAAACAGGCAGAGAAGTGGGGCAGCTACAAAGTCAGAAACCCAGGGCCTCACTTTCATTTGTATTTCATCTTGGTCCATATCCCTTGCAGAAGAGTAAGTTCCTATAGTTTTTTTCTTTCTTTTCTTCTTTTTAAAGATTTATTTTATTATTTGAAAGGCAGAGATATGGAGAGAAGGGGGAGGGAGAGAGAGAGAGAGAGAATCTTCCATATGCTGATTAACTTCTCAAATGCCTACAATGGTGGGGTTGGATCAGGCAGTTTTGGGCTCCTGGATTTGTACTGGCCCAGCCTCAGCTGTTGTAGCCTTTTGAGAAGTAAACCAGCAGATATAAGATCTTTCTCTGTCACCCTGCCTTTCAAATAAAATTTTTAAAAATTCTTTTTTTTTCTTAAAGATTTATTTATTTGAAAGAATAAAGACAGAGTTACAGAGACGGACGGGCAGAGGCAGAGAAAGGGAGATATCTTCCATCTCCTGGTTCACTCCCCATATGGCTGCAATGGTCAGGACTGGGTCAGGTTGAAGCCAGAACCAGGAGCTTCTTCCAGGTCTCCCACACAAGTGCATTGGCCCAAGCACTTCAGCCATCTTCTGCTTTCCCAGGCACATTAGCAGGGAGCTGGATCAGAAGTGGATTAGCTGGGACTTGAATTGGCACCCATGTGGGATGCTGGCACTGCAGGCAGCAGCTTAACCTGCTATACCACAGCATCAGCCTCTAAAAAATTATTTTTAGAAACTCAGCTTCCTTGGGTCATGCTATAAATTTGGGTAAGTACATATTAACATTAAATTTATTGACATTTACTTTAAAACATGGTACAAAAAGAATTTGCATAGATAATGAAGACTTGCTCAGATTATTTGGAGTTGCCTGTTTTACATGACATTAATCTGTAAATTACTCATAAATAGCACAGAAATGGAGAGTCTGCATGTTACCTTGAATAGAGCTGAAGAAGAAAGGCCCTAACATAGGGGCCCTAACCTCAGGACCATATCTCTGGGAAGTGCCTTTGGTTCTGTGTGTTTCCATGTTTGTGAAGGAAAGATAGGACAACAATGTTCCCCCATTATGACAGAAGTGGTGTGAAGATCCAGCTACATTGTTTTTCCCCTATTGTGCTATTGGGGTGGAATGAGAAGGCCATGCCAAGAAGGTCGCTGGCAAGCCAGCGTTAGTTACTCAGGAATGGCTTTGGAAACCACATGGCAATAGAGCCTGCCTGGCAACAGGCTGTGATCGGATAGCTTCGGATACTGCCTGGCAACAGGTTGTGACTGGTTAGGGCAATAAACCACCCCTTAACCAGAATGGCTGCCTTGGCTATATAAGCTGCTGTACGAACTGAAATAAACGAGTCTGCGGGCTGCTCGCCTCTGACCCGCTTTCACCTGACTTCCGGGGTCTGTGAGGTGACTCCGTGCCTCTTGTCCCCACCACACTCCTCCTCTCAAAACGAATCCACAGCAACACCCTATTACTTACATCTTGTGCCAGTGTCATAGACTTGCTATAAGGATGAATACTGACACATTATTGTTAACTGAAGTCCACAGATTATATTAAGGTTTACTCCTTAAGAAGGCTCTGACAAATATATAACGTCATGTGTCATCGTGACTGAATCATACAGAATAAATAGTTCCACGGCCTAAAAGTCTTCCTGCACTTCACCTACTTTCCTTCCCTCTCTCTCCAAATCCTGCTATGGCTCCAGTGTTGTATTTTTCCAGAATGTCATCCACTTGGAATCACTGTATGCAACCCTAATATTGCCTTCTTTGACTTAGCATCAAACATTTAAGGTTACTCCATGTCTTTTTCCTTTTCTTTTCCCCCAGCAAATGGTACTTTAACACTTTAACCTCAAAGATACAAAGAAGTAGTCTCCAGTTAGGGAAATACAGCAAAGTAAGTAACACAAAAGCCTTAATGACATTTTTCTTTCTGGTTAACTTAATACAGGGCTATCTCGTGCTTCTCTCTTGCTCCTGAAGCAAAAATGAATTTCTTTCATTCAGACTGGACTTCTTTGTGGAGTAATTCTATTGTAGCTATTTTGTGTTATGAAATGAGTGATAGCTGTATGGCTTAAAACCTAGATTTAAGGCACAAAATTCTCTAGCAGCTGTGAACACTTGAATACATGAATTTGAGGTTTATCGTGGTGAAAAGATTAACACAAAACCTCAGGTATTAGTCAATATGGTGGTACCTATACCAAGTCCACACTTGGCTCAGCAAAGAAGTTTGAATTTTCTTAAACAGTTACAGTAAGTAACTGGTTAAGAGTCAAAAAGCTGGGGCTGGCACTGTGGCGCAGCAGATTAACAACCTGGCCTGAAGTGCCAGCATGCCATATGGGTGCCAGTTCTAGTCGTGGCTGCTCTACTTCCGATACAGCTCTCTGCTATGGCCTGGGAAAGCAGTAGAAGACAGTCCAAGTCCTTGGGCCCCTGCACCCACGTGGGAGACCCAGAAGAAGCTCCTGGCTCCTGGCTTCGGATCACCACAGCTCCAGCCGTTGTGGCCATCTGGGAAGTGAATCAGCGGATGGAAGACCTTTCTCTCTGTCTCTACCTCTCTCTGTAATACTGTCTTTCAAATACATAAAATAAATCTTTGAAAAAAAAGAGTCAAAAAGCTGATTTTTTTTCTTGTAAATATAGGGATGATTTCTTTTTTCTTTTTTTAAATATTTATTTGACAGATAGAGTTGGACAGTGAGAGAAAGACAGAGAAAGGTCTTCCTTCCATTGGTTCACCCCACAAATGGCCCCTACGGCTGGCGCTGTGCCGATCCGAAGCCAGGAGCCAGGTTTTTCCTCCTGGTTTCCCATGCGGGTGCAGAGCCCAAGAAGTTGGGCCATCCTCCACTGCCTTCCCGGGCCACAGCAGAGAGCTGGACCGGAAGAGGGGCAACCGGGACTAGGACCCAGCGCCCATATGGGATGCCGGCACCGCAGTCGGAGGATTAACCAATTGAGCCATGGCGCCGGCCCAGGAAGATTTCTAAGCTCTTTATATGTCACAGCTGAAACTGGAAGCCTTCTCTGAACCTTACTTAGATCATGTGTTTTAAGGTGGCCGTTTGGCACAGCAGTTAAGCAGCTCCTTGGGACACCCACATCCCATACTGGAGTGCCTGGGTTTGAGTCCTGGCTGCATTCTCCATTCCAGCTTCCTACTCATGTGCAGCCTGGGAAGCAGCAACGATGGGCTCAAGTGGTTGGGTCTCTGTCAATCATTAGAGTCCTATACACAAGTCTAACATCTCCTTTAAAATAATACAGTACACAATATATTATCAAATGTAAAAATCATCAAGATTTATAGCCTTAATTGTTAACAGTTAAGAAATTAAAAAAGAAAAAACTTAGGCTTGGAATGGCTATTTCAAATTCATTTGAGTCTATTTACTTGAAAGGTAGAGCAACAGAAGAGAGTGAGCTTCCATCACCGATTTACTCCCCAAATGGCTGCAACAGCCAGGTCTAGGCCAGACCAAAGCCAGGAGCTAGAAACCTCATCCTGGTCTTCCGCATGCATAGCAGAGGCACAAATACTTAAGCCATCATTTGCTGACTTCCCAGAGCATTAGCAGGAAGCTGGATTGGAAGCAGAGTGACCGGGACTGATATGGGATGCTGACATTGCAAATGGAAGCTTAACCTGCTGTACCACACAGCAGCCTGATTAGACATTTTTATTTTACTGACACTACTCTAAGAACTTAAAAGAGTAGTTTGAGAAAATGTTCTTAACATTTTTCTTTCAAATTTTTCAAAATTAAATGTTTTCAAGTCATACCTGGCACTTATATATAATTTCCAATCACTTTTTTCACTCCAAAAGAATGTCAAGTTCAGAGTTAAATCAACATTAACTAGAAAAGGCTCCCCACCCCAGCCCCAAACCTTGGATAATGAATCTATCAAACATGAGGCAGTCCAACCACTTACCATGTGTTTGGCAAAGCTCCCACCAGGACCAGTACTGCGTACCAGGTGCCCTTCAGAAGGGAAGTTAAAGTTGCCAGCATTCAGGTTTTCCCGTGTGGAATGATTACCAAAGAGAACAAATGGCTGCCTATTAGGGCTACAATGGAAAGTAAAAAATATGTGGTTAGAAAAGAGATTCCCTTGACCTGAGTGAGTTCTCAGGCTTCCCTGAGTTACACTCTGTACTCTGAGCAAAATACAGCCTGCCTACCTAACAACGCTCATCGGGTGAGCAAGGGACACCAGGTATCTCTGACTCTTCCTACTGACCACTGGGGACCAGTCACTTAGGGACACAACTAAACGCAAGCTAGAGTTGTGTTTTCAGTTTGTTCTACTTTTTGAAGAATCAGTTTTGTAACTTCACTGTCCATGACGCAGTGATGGAGTGGCACCGTTTAAAGGAATGACAGAGGTGGTGATACTCAGCAGAGCACTTCGCAATTCCTGAGCACGTTTGGGAGGAAGGAGGCGAGGAGGCTGCCAGTATTCTCACTGCCACCTGTCCACCTGTCCCCTTGTTCCCCACTCTTCACTGCACTTGTCCTCTACCCCAACTTGTGCTCACTCCTCAGTCCAATGTAATCCCTACCTCAGTCATCCCAATCACACAGCTCTTGCAAAATGACAGTCTTCAGGCTTCCTGTCTTGGTCTCTCAGAAGCACCTAACATCCTTCCATTGCAAAAGCTACTGCATTTCAGTATCCCCAGTCTTCCTCCCCCTTCTCCCAGGCCCCTGAATATTTTTAGGGTTTGACTTCAGCTGTCTGCACTCTCCTCCGATCATGAACCACTCAATCTGTCTCCTCCAGTACTTGCTGTAAATAAATGCCATCACCATCTACCCAGGAATAAGCCAGATCTGAGAGGCCTCTTTAAGAAATGTTTCCTTGGCCAGCGCCGCGGCTCACTAGGCTAATCCTCCACCTTGTGGCACCGGCACACCAGGTTCTAGTCCTGGTCAGGGCTCCAGATTCTGTCCTGGTTGCCCCTCTTCCAGGCCAGCTCTCTGCTGTGGCCCGGGAAGGCAGTGGAGGATGGCCCAAGTCCGTGAGCCCTGCACCCCATGGGAGACCAGGAGAAGTACCCGGCTCCTGCCTTCAGATCAGCATGGTGTGCTGGCCGCAGCACACCAGGAGAGGCGGCCATTGGAGGGTGAACCAACGGCAAAGGAAGACCTTTCTCTCTGTCTCTCTCTCTCACTGTCCACTCTGCCTGTCAAAATAAATAAATAAATAAAAATAAAAAAGAAATGTTTCCTCATCTAAATTCAACCAACTGGCCGGTGCCGCAACTCACTAGGCTAATCCTATTTATTTTCAGAAGGAACAAAGGACTTATATGGTCTGATCAAATTCTTCAGCTCCGGCCGGCGCCGCAGCTCACTAGGCTAATCCTTCACCTGCGGCACCGGCACCCCAGGTTCTAGTCCCAGTTGGGGTGCCAGTTCTGTCTTGGTTGCTCCTCTTCCAGTCCAACTCTCTGCTGTGGCCCAGGAGTACAGTGGAGGATGGCCCAAGTGTTTGGGCCCCTGCACCCACGTCGGAGACCTGGAAGAAGCTCCTGGCTCCTGGCTTTGGATAGGTGCAGCTCTGGCCATTGCAGCCATTTGGGGAGTGAACCTGTGGATGGAAGACCTCTCTCTCTGTGTAACTCTTCCAAATAAATAAAAATAAATCTTTTTTTTTTTTTTAAAGACAATTCTGAGACCCAAACAGGAGACCTAGTACTTTGTCTCACTATAGATAGGACTGGAGTTGGGAGAAGAAAAGAGATCTGCTCTGTCCAGTAGAGAAAGCATCTCCTGCTGACCATGACGAGAGAGAGGCTGGAGGAACATTTCATGACCTCCTCTGCTCCCTTCTTCCCTGGGGGCTGGACCAAACCACCTGAACCCCCTTTACTCCCCACAAGCCACTGTGGCTCCTGTGCCAAACCCTTGGACACTCTGCTTTCTCTGGATTTCCTGGCTAGATATAGAATAAAAAATTTAAAAATTCCTTTCTTTAGATTTCAGCAGGCTACACTGTTTTAAAAGCTGTAAAATTATAGAAAGTACAGAAAAATTAAAAAGAAAATACAGTGACAACTGACGAGTTTATAGAGTATGGATTTCTTTTTCTGTGATGACTCAAATCAACTCCCATTTTTCTGATTCTAGATTCTAGACTTGTCCCTCATGTCCCCTCATGGCCAATCCCCTTGTCAATCTCATCTTCTGTCACTACTCACCTTTCTTCTCCAAACACCTTACCTGTTTTCAGTTATATGGCTGGAGATCATTCCATGACTGAAGTAACTTCTAAATGGCTAAAAAGAAATCAACATTGTATATATTAAGACCACAATGTTTGCAAAACAAACCCAAAACCTCTTATATGTGTGTATTACATACACACGCACACACACACACACACATGCACACACACTTCAAGAGAGTACGCAGAGTCTGTATGTGTGTGTGAGACAAATGTTTTGCAGATCATTATAGGAACATGGGAAGGTATATATGAGGGATAGCAATATATATTTTTTTTTGACAGGCAGAGTGGACAGTGAGAGAGAGAGACAAAGGTCTTCCTTTTGCCGTTGGTTCACCCTCCAATGGCCGCCGCGGCCGGCACACTGTGGCCGGTGCACCGCGCTGATCCGATGGCAGGAACCAGGTGCTTCTCCTGGTCTCCCATGGGGTGCAGGGCCCAAGCACTTGGGCCATCCTCCACTGCACTCCCTGGCCACAGCAGAGAGCAGGCCTGGAAGAGGGGCAACCAGGACAGAATCTGGCGCCCCGACCGGGACTAGAACCCGGTGTGCCGGCGCCGCTAAGTGGAGGATTAGCCTAGTGAGCCGTGGCGCCGGACAAGGATAGCAATATTAATGTTGGGGTCAGGTAGCAAACAGACCAAGGAAAAAGAGTGCAAAGTAAAAAGACAAATGGCTGCAAAATGAAAAGAAAAATTCACTTCTTTTCAAATGTACTGTTTTTAACTACTAAAGAAAACTGGACCAACCACTATCAAGTTGCTAACCATGTGGTCATTTCTTTTTCTCCCTTTAAAAACAACTTTTCTATATTTCCAATATATATTAGTAATATTAATTTTAATACACTCATTTATAATCAGCAATGAGGAGGAACCCAAGGAACTTAGAAGTATACTGACATAAATTTCCTGGGAAACAAAAGAACTAATTCTCAGCTTTTGGGCACACCATGTTAGGTTAAAAACTAATCAAAATTTAATGTGCAGGAGGATCTAGAGTCCAAAGAGTTCAAAATTTCAAAATGCAATTTTAATCTCCCTCAACACCTATTGTATTTTTTCCATTTTTTAAAGTAATATATGTTCATTGTAGAACACAATATAAAGAACCTACAATCTCTAAGAACTATTAACATTTTGATACATTTTCTTCAAAACTTTTTTCTATGGTGCAAGCACAGAATATCTAATCATCATTAAACAGTTCTCTACCCTTGGGAATTTACATTGTTATACTAACTCCTCTATATCAAGAACCACACTGTAGAGGCTGCTATTGTTGCATAGTGGGGCAAGCTGCTGCCTAAGGCATTCCATGTGAGCACTGGTTTGAGTCCTGGTTACTCCAGTTCTGAATCAGCTCCCTGCTAATGCTCCCTGGGAAGGGAGCAGATGATGGCCCAAGTACTTGGGTCCCTGACACCCACAAATGAAGACTTGAGTAGAGTCTAGTCTCTTGGTTTTGCCTGGCCCAGCCCTGGCCATTGTGGCCATCTGGGGAGTGAATCAATGGATGGAGGAGCGCTCTCTCTGTTTTTCTCTCTCTTTCTTCCCCTTTCTCTGTAACTCTACTTTCAAATAAATAATTTTTTTAAAAAATAATAATGTTGTAATGAATAACTTATAATAAATTTTGTCTGTATCTCTGATTAGTTTAAGTCAAATTTAGAAGTGAATGTTTAGTGAAAAGGCAGAATTATACTGCCAAACTGTTTTCAATAAAGTTAGATCCAGTACATTCCCACTTACAATCTGTGAAAGTGTCTCAGGGTCTCATCGTCAATACTGCTTAACAGAACGACTTAAACAGATTTGCCAAGTTGATCAATGAAAAATGGTACTTCCTTCTTGTCTTATTTTACTTCCCTTTGCTTTTTAATTAAGCAGAAAATTTTGGCTATGTTTAGCGGCCATTTAGATTTCCCTTTGTTATGTAACTATATTCTCTGGACATTAATCAGATTGTCTTATTATTATTTATTTATTTTTAAAGTCAGAGTTACAGACAGAGAAGGAGACACAGAGAGATCTTCCATCTTCTGGTTCACTTCCCAGATGGCTGCAATGGCCAGCACTGGGCCAGGCTGAAGCCAGGAGCCAGGAATTTCATCCAGGTCTCCCATCTGGATGGTAGGGATCCAAAAACGTGGACCATCTTCTGCTGCTTTTATTTTTTTCTTTTATTACTTACTGTTATTGGAAAGTCAGAGCTACACAGAGAGATGGAGAGACAGGAGAGAGAGAGATATTCCTTCCACTCGTTCATTCCCCAGATGGCCGCAATGGCTGGGGCTGGGCCAGGACAATGCTAGAAGCCAGGAGCTTCATCCAGGTCTCCCACATGGGTGGCAGGGGTCCAGACACTTAGGCCATCTTTCACTGCTTTTCCTAGGCCATTATCAGGGAACTGGATTGGAAGTGGAACAACCAGGACATGAACCAGTGTCCATATGGGATGCCAGCGTTGCAGGTAGCGGGCTTTACCTGTTATGCCACGATGTTGGCCCCTGATTTGTAAAAGTTTAAAAGAGTAAAATAATAATAAAGTTTATTGGGGCTTCTCACATGAAATGGTACTGACACATAAATGTATTGGTCATCTCAAGTAATTCTGGTAAGAACCTAAGAAGTTCATGATAGCATGATCCTTTCTCTTGTTGACCAAAACAAAAGTTAAAAAACATTCAAGGTCACAGAGCTGGTGAACTGAATAGCTGGGATTCAACTGTATAAACATTTGGCTAACAAGAAAATTAGATCTGTATCTCATACCATACACACATAAAAATTTTATATGGATTAGGGATCTAAATGTGAAAAATTAAACCATACAAGTACTAAAGGGTGAATTTCTCTTCAAGCTTTGATTGAAAGCCTTTTACTATATAATGTCTCGAAATCCAGAGTCAATAGAAGACATAAAATTTGGCCGGCACCGCGGCTCACTAGGCTAATCCTCCGCCTAGCGGCGCCGGCACACCGGGTTCTAGTCCCGGTTGGGGCACCGGATTCTGTCCAGGTTGCCCCTCTTCCAGGCCAGCTCTCTGCTGTGGCCAGGGAGTGCAGTGGAGGATGGCCCAGGTGCTTGGGCCCTGCACCCCATGGGAGACCAGGAAAAGCACCTGGCTCCTGGCTCCTGCCATCGGATCAGCGCGGTGCGCCGGCCGCAGCGCGCCAGCCGCGGCGGCCATTGGAGGGTGAACCAACGGCAAAGGAAGACCTTTCTCTCTGTCTCTCTCTCTCACTGTCCACTCTGCCTGTCAAAAAAAAAAAAAAAAAAAAAAAAAGAAGACGACATAAAATTTACATAAAAATTTCTACATTGCAAAAGGCCTCCATCATAAACAAAGCAATTATAAGCATGGGAGAAATACTGGGAATACATACTAGTGACACATACTAATAGTCCAAATACACACAGAACTCCTAAAAATGGAGGGACAATGATCTCCTAAAGCCTATGCTCTACAGTTCAGTTAATAACATTGCACCAGTATTAAAATGGGAAGGAGAGACAAAAATAAAACATAAAACCAGGAGTGTGTGCTGTGATGCAGTCACTTGTGACATCTGCATCCCACACTGGAGTGCAAGTTCCTCTCCTGGCTCTTCTGCCTTTATTCAGCTTCCTGTTAATGTATCTAAGAGACAACAGATGATGATCCAGGTATTTGGGTCCCTGCTATCAACACAGGAGACTTGCATGGAGTTTCTTGCTCCTGGCTTCAGCCTGGCCCAAGTTCTAGTTGTTGAGCGAATTGCTTGAGGAGTTAACTTGGGGACAGAAAAAGATCTGTTTCTCCATGCCATCAAATAAAATTTTTTAAATAAATAAAATTTTTTAAAAAGAAATTTTAAAATACATTTTTAAAATATTATTTTTCCAGATATACAAAACAGAAAGAATTAATCACCTGAAAATTTTCACTACAAAAAAAAAATTGTGTTTTTTTTTCTGACAGAGTGGACAGTGAGAGAGAGAGAGAGAGAGAGAGAGGGAGAGAAAGGTCTTCCTTTGCTGTTGGTTTACTCCCCAAATGGCTGCCGCGGCCGGCACGCTGAGGCCGGCGCACCGCGCTGATCCGATGGCAGGAGCCAGGTGCCTCTCCTGGTCTCCCATGGGGTGTAGGGCCCAAGCACTTGGGCCATCCTCCACTGCACTCCCTGGAAACAGCAGAGAGCTGGACTGGAAGAGGGGCAACCAGGACAGAATCTGGCGCCCCGACCGGGACTAGAACCTGGTGTGCCGGCACCGCTAGGCGGAGGATTAGCCTGTTGAGCCACAGCGTTGGCCACTACAAAAAAATATTAAGAGGGGCTGGTGCTGTGGTGCAGCTGGTTAAACTGCTTCCACAGTGCTGGCATGCCATATGGGCTCCAGCTTGAGTCCTGGATGCTCCACTTCTGATCCAGCTCTCTACCTTGGCCTGGGAAAGCAGTGGAAGATGGCCCAAGTGCTTGGGCCCCTGCAGCCACGTGGGAGACCTAGAAGAACCTCCTGGCTTCTGGTTTCAGATCAGCTCAGCTCCAGCCGTTACAGCTATTTGCAAAATGAACCAGCAGATGGAACACCTCTCTCTCTGCCTCTACCTCTCTGTAACTCTGCCTTTCAAATAAATAAGTCTTTAAAAAATGTTGAATATTTAAACAAAAATAATAGCAATATATTGATATATTGGGAAATATATAACGTATGTAAAAGATCAACTCCTGCTTCATGATCAGACAGAGGGCTTGTAGTAGGCCATGGTGGTACACAGGAGAACTGAGGACTAAACAACGCAGGTCCAACATAGCTCTTCTGGCTGAGCAGTTTCGGGGACTGCCTTGTGCCCCAGTTCTGAATCTTGATTGTGCAGTTTACTCACAGAGCATGTCTCAGCCTGAATTGGTAAACGCTTACCGCTGTTGTTGTGTACAGAAACAGCCTGGCATTTATTATCTGGAGGTTCAATTGACAAAGGGATCACTCACATTTGGGGAATTATTCTTAGGCTTATTACCTAGCACCCAGCAGAATTCCTGGCTCACAGAAGCACCATCACACTGCCAAGTGCAAGGCTCTCATGGGAAACAGTTCTAGCACAGGGAGAAGGCAAGGGGATTTCTTGTAACGCAAGTTAAGGAAATGATAAATTAGGATTGGCATTGTTGTATCTTGAAAAAAAATTTAAGTGAAAATATAGAAAAATAATTAAGCAACTCCTTTCTCTTCTCTTTCACAGCATCACATACCTCGCCAGCCTGAGATTCTGAAAGTTCCAGCAGGAAAGGAATTTCTGTGTCAAAGTTAGCAAAGAAGCTGGTCCACTGATGTTCAAAAGCTACCAAATCCTAGGAAGAAATGAAAAAGACAGTGTGTTTGTTCATAGAAAGAAACCAAAATCACAAAACTATGACTGACCAGAGATACCAGACCATTTATGTATATTGCTTTTAAAGGTAGCAGCAAACTGCTGAAACACAGTATGAGATTCAGACAAATGAATCTCAAAAACATCACGCTGGGGCCAGCACTGTGATGTAGCGGGTAAAGCTGCTGCCTGCAGTGCTGGCATCCCATATGGGCACCGATTCAGGTCCCAGCTGCTCCACTTTCAATCTAGCTCTCTGCTATGGCCTGGGAAAGCAGTGGAAGATGGCCCAAGTGTTTGGGCCCCTGCATCCATGTGGGAAACCCAGAAGAAGCTCCTGGCCCCTGGTTTCAGATCAGCCCAGCTCTGGCCATTGCAGCCATCTGGAAAGTGAACCAGCAGATGGAAGACCTCTCTCTCCCTCTCTCTCTGCCTTTCAAATAAATAAATAAATAAATCTTAAACAAAATCAACATCATACCAAGTGAAAGAAGCTAGATGTAAAAGACCAGCTGGTATGTGATTATTTACATGAAATATGCAAAAAAGACAAATCTGTGGAGACAGCCTAAGCTGGGGGTGGGTGTAGAGACTGACTACAAGTGGGTTTAAAGGAACTTTTTGGGTTTGATGAAAATGTTCGAAAATTCAATTATGGTAATGGTTGCACATCTCTGTGAATTTATTAAGAATCATTGAATCACACACTTAAAATGTGTGAATTTATGGTATATGTTATACTCTAAAAAGCTCTTTTTAAAAAGGACAGTAATGACCCTCAAGAGCCTTAATTTAGTTCTCCAACCCATGTAGGAAGGAGGAACTTGTGCAAAAAGAACACACCATGAAGCTTTGTTCAGGACAACTGACTTGACCTTAGAAGCTCCGGGGGCCGGGGGTGGCACCGAACCCTCTCCTTTTTCAATCCCTCTTCCCAATGGTCACACAAGTACTGAGAACTCTGCTTACAACCCAGCTGATTCTCTTAAGCATGCAACCTCTACACTTACCTCAAACCAGACTGCTTCTCAGCCTTCTCTCTGAACTCCTTCCTAAACCCAGCCGATACACACATTGCTTTCTGCTACTAGCTTTTAACTTATCATTAGTTAATTTTAAAAAACCCAATCAGCTGGGGCTGGCGCTGCGGCTCACTTGGTTAATCCTCCACCTGTGGCGCCAGCAGCCCATATGGGCGCCGGGTTCTAGTCCCGGTTGCTCCTCTTCCAGGCCAGCTCTCTGCTCTGGCCCGGGGAAGGCAGTGGAGGATGGCCCAAGTGCTTGGGCCCTGCACCTGCTTGGGAGACCAGGAGGAAGCACCTGGCTCCTGGCTTCGGATCAGCGCAGCTCCAGCCGTTGCGGCCAATTGGAGAGTGAACCAACGGAAGGAAGACCTCTCTCTCTCTGCCTTTCATCTCTCTATGTAACTCTGACTTTCAAATAAATAAAAAATCTTAAAAAAAAAAAAAACCCAACCAGCTATGATTTAATTGTTTAAGATACTCAAGTAATTTTTTGTCCTTATTTTGAAGATGCTGGTAATCTGTACTCAAATTTGAAAGTCATTTTCACTGTCCAAATTACTCAGCATGACAGTTCCTATGTTGGATAACAAGGCCCTGCTCAAAGCAGGCATTTTGCTTGCCTCACCAAAACATACTGGTGGGCTCTATTTCCTCTACTTCTCTTTCCCAGTCGGGGATGTATAAGTACTCAGATCTGTAGGCTCTGTGCTAGTTATGCACTGACTGTCTTCTGGCCCTAGGCATGAAGCACAGAAGACCGCTGCTGGGAATATTTGGTGTAAACAATATTCCCACTAACAGCTTCTCTACTTGCTGCTCAGATTATCTATCTACGGACCTGCCTTTAGGTAAGTGTGTGCATATATTTACCTATATACACATATTTACATGCATATTATTTATAGTATACATTATGCACAAATGCATAACTATTTTTCTTTCTTTTTTTTTTTTTTTTTTTCGACAGGCAGAGTAGACAGTGAGAGAGAGAGAGACAGGTCTTCCTTTTCCATTGGTTCACTCCCCAATGGCCTCTGTGGCCGGCACGCTGCAGCCGGTGCACCACACCAATCCAAAGCCAGGAGCCAGGTGCTTCTTAAAGTCTCCCATGCGGGTGCAGGGCCCAAGGACTTGGTCAATCCTCCACTGTACTCCTGGGCCACAGCAGAAAGCTGGACTGGAAGAGGGGCAACTGGGACAGAACCGGTGCTGCAGGCAGAGGATTTGCCTAGTGAGCCATGGCGCCGGCAGGATGTGGGTATCTTAAGCAGTACTTTAACTGCTTCACAAAACACTCTCCTCTAAATTTATCTTTTAATTCCATTTTTCCACAAACTCTTTGAAGTTCCCTTGTATACATATATACAATCAAGTGCCACATAATTATGTTTCAATCATGTTCACACGAAGACAAAATTGCCTAACAATGCATTTCTCAGGATGTATCCTAGTCGTTAAGTAATAGATAACTGTATATACACACACATATGGTAGGGGGAAGAATTTCCTAGCCCTATCCACTGAGGAGATCTAGAAACAATAATCAAAAAGGTCTGGGATAGGACATGCACAAGATAAGCCTGGAATATCTTACCACAGTAGTTGGCAAGGAAATTACCTTACCATAGTATTTGGCAGAGACTATCAGCATTGTGCTAAAAGGATTTGTGAAATGGGCTGTGGCCTGTGGTGTGGAAGGTGAAGCCTCTTCCTGCAATGCCAGTATCCCATCCCATATGGGTACCAGTTTGAGTCCCAGCTGCTCCACTTCCTAATCAGCTTCTTGCTAATGCTCCTGGGAAAGCAGCAAATGACCCCTAAGCCCTTGGACCCCTGCACCCACATGTGAGACCAGGAAGAAGCTCCTGGCTCCTGGCTTTGGATCAGCCCAGTTCTGGCCATTGTGGCCACTTGGGGAGTGAATCAGTGGATTAAAGATCTCATAGGGGCTGGCGCAGTGGCACAGCGGGTTAACACCCAGGCCTAAAGCGCCGGCATCCCATATGGGCGCCAATTCGAGACCCGGCTGCTCCACTTCCAATCCAGCTCTCTGCTATGGTCTGGGAAAGCAGTGGAAGATGGCCCAAGTCCTTGGGCCCCTGCACTCACGTAGAGGGTAAAGCTCCTGGCTCTGGATCAGTGCAGCTCTAGCTGTTGCGACCAATTGGGATGTGAACCAACGGATGGAAGACCTCTCTCTCTCTCTCTCTGCCTCTCCTCTGTCTGTGTAACTCTGCCTTTCAAATAAATAAATAAATCTTAAAAAAAAAGGATTTGTGAACCAAATTGAAGGCTGCTCACTATCCAAACATGGAATAACGTGAGCATCATGAAAGATGATAACTGCAGTGGATATAAACACATCAAATATGTGTTAATGCCAGGAGTTCAAATATATATATTAAACTGGTTACTTCTACGAAATGGTTAAGAATCAACCTTTTTTTTTTTTTTAAGATTTATTTATTTATTTGAAAGTCAGAGTTACACAGAGAGAGATGGAGAAGCAGAAAGAGAGGTCTTCCATCCGCTGCTTCACTCCCCAATTGGCCACAATGGTCAGTGCTGTGCCTTTTGGAAGCCAAGAGCCAGGAGCTTATTTTGGGTCTCTCACGTGGCTGCAAGGGCCCAAGCACTAGGGCCATCTTGTGCTGCTTTCCCAGGCCATATCAGAGAGCTGGATTGGAAGTGGAGCAGCCGGGACTCAAACTGGAGACCATATGGGATGCTGCACTGCAGGCAGTGGCTTTACCCACTATGCCACAGCACTGGCCCCAAGAACCAACCTTATTTTGAATACTAGTGAGTAAAAGCAGGAGTTCAAGTGTTTATTCTGCTTTTCATACACAAACTTTACCATTATATAACCAAACAGCAAGTTGACTATTTCTCTTTAGAAAAGTAATATAAATGAGCAGGCATTATAGAAATGGAATATCACCATTATGCAATGGTGAATTAATGATCCAATTACGGAATTAAAGATCTTAGGATTGTACATCAATGACTGTTCACAAAACAAAAAGAAAATGAATTGGGTGTTATGTGTTTCTTGATGGAGAACACAACAGCCTCCAGGAAGAAGTATGCCTCTAAAAAAATCAATCCTGAAATTAAACATCTAGATGCAATTGCTAGTAATCACAAAATACTGAAGACTAAGGGAAATATGAACTACATCATGGGAATGCAATGAACAAAATCCCAACTGATGTCAACAATAAGGCCAATTATTTGGTTTCTTCAACAGACAGCAGGAGAGGCAGTGAAGAGATGGAGGGAGAACCTACAGAATAAAAAAACCTAAAACACCCATGCATACAGGCAGGCAAAGCTAAACTATGTGGTAATGGAAACACAACTGGCTGATAAAATTACAAAGAAAAGTAAGCAGGAGGTTACCAAAGAATTCATGTTATTCTTGTGGGTGGGCAAGGAGGTGATGATAGGTTTGGCAGAAAGCACTCAGAGTGCTTCTGAGGTGGCTACTGAGATTCTGTTGCTTTGCTTTAAAATAATTCATTAGGTTTCACATAGTCTTAGCTGTTTTCTGAGCCCACATTGTTTTAATAATAAGTTTTTAAAAGCTAGTGCAGGGGCCTGAATTGTGGTACAGCGGGTTAACCTGCCACTTATGATGCTGGCATCCTATCGGAGGTCAGGTTCAAGTCCCAGTTACTCGGCCTCCAGTGCAGCTTCCTGCTAATGCACGTGAGAAGGCAAGCAGATGGTGGCCCAAACGTGGACCCCAGCCACCCATGTGGAAGACCCGGATGGAGTTCTGGCTCATGGCTTCAACCTGGACCAGTCCTGGCTATTGTGGCCATCGGGGGAGTGAACCAGGGGATGGAATAGCTCTTTTTCTTTCAAATAAACAAATCTTTAAAATAAAAAACTAAGCAAATGTAATATTTATTCATTAGAGAAAACTCAGAAAATATAGAATACAATCATTGTTAACATTTTGGCAAATGTTCTCTCATCCTGTTTTTACCCATGCATTTCATATACACAAATATGCATACTTGTAACTACTAATCTGCAGCTGTCTAGGTCAGGCTGCCTTGCCACACCATCTCTGTGCCTTGACCCAGAAAACCAGCCCTTCAGGTTTGGGTTCCTGAGCCACAGTTACCAGGGCCAATCAGGTCCCTGATTCTGGGTCTTGGACAGTTTCCAAACTTTGGCAAGCGTTACTCCTATGTGTCCTTCAGGGCTCTGGAAAGAAGGTACACTCCTCACTAACACCAATCACAGACCCTCAGTGTCTATTCCACTCCTCTGGTCCCATATCCACTCTCCACTGGCTGCCACCACATCCTAGTGCTGAAGGTATGTTTAAATTCAGAAAGATCTGTGGTGGAATCTCTGCTTTGCCTCTTACTGGTTATGTTATCTTGGCAAGAAATTTCACATCTCTGAACCTCAAATGCCTAGTATGTGTATAACTGGGGTGATGACTATTTACCTTACTGAGATATTATAGGAATTCAATGAAATGATTGTATAAAGTGCTATTACCAGGTCTTGCATGCATGACGTGTCTCAAAGTTGTCCATTTCTCTGCCTGTACTGTAGGCCAGCTGGAGGCTGGCTGTCAGAGCACCTAAGCCGGCCCTTCTTATCCTGATGTTTATTTGCTCTCTCTCTCTCAGACTCCTGTAATGTACATCACTGGCTTCAGGGAAGTCATGCCTAAGGCTGCCTCCCTGTGTGTGTCTTTGCCTGCCCTACTGGCCCTATTCAATCCTTTTTGGCTATACTAGAATGTTTCACTAAACACAAAAGGAACCAATATAGTTATTAGGACAGAATACATTTTGTATTTAGAAATAGACTCAGGGGGCTGGCACTGTGGCATAGAGGGTAAAGCTGCCGCCTGTTGTGCCGGCATCCCATATGGGTGCCGGTTTGAGTCCTGCTGTTCTGTTTCCAACCCAGCTCTCTGCTATGGCCTGGGAAAGCAGTGGAGGATGGCCCAAGTCCTTGGGCCCCTGCACCCACGTGGGAGACCCAGAAGAAGCACCTGGCTTCTGGCTCCTGGCTTCGGATCGGCGCAGCTCTGGCCGTTGCGGCCATCTGGGGAGTGAACCAACAGAAGGAAGACCTTTCTCTCTCTCTCTCCGTCTCACTGTCTGTAACTCTACCTCTCAAATAAATAAATAAAATCTTTAAAAAAAAAAAAAAAGTGGAGCAGCCAGGACTTGAACTGGCATCCATATGGGATGCCGGCGCCACAGGTGGAGGCTTAACCTACTATGCCACAGAACCAGCCCTGCAATAAATTCTTAAACTAAAAATAACTAGCAGTGTATGTGAAATGTTCTTTTACATATATTCTTCTTTATAAAAATAAAATGTTTATTTATTTGAAGGCAGAGAGAGAGAGAGAGAGCTAGCCAGATCTTTCATCTGCTGGTTCACACCCCAAATGCCTACAACAGCCAGGGCTGGGCCTGGCCAAGCCAAGCCAGCAGCCAGGAGCCAGGAACTCTACCTGGGTATCCTACTTGAGTGGCAGGAACTAAGGATTTGAGTCATCATCTGCTACCCTCCAGAGTACACGTTAGCAGGACACTGGTTTAGAAGTGGAAGTGGGACTCAAACTCGGGCACTCCCATATGGGATGCTGCATCCCAGGTGGTGGTTTATTTTTTTATTTTTTTAAAGATTTTGTTTATTTGACAGGTAGAGTTACAGTGAGAGAGAGATAACAGAGAGAAAGGTCTTCCTTCCGCTGGTTCACTCCCCAAATGGCCACTACGGCTGGAGCTACGCCGATCCGAAGCCAGGAGCCAGGTGCTTTCTCCTGATCTATCATGCAGGTGCAGGGGCCCAAGCACTTGGGCCATCCTCCACTGCCTTCCCGGGCCACAGCAGAGAGCTGGCCTGGAAGAGGAGCAACTGGGACTAGAACTCGGCGCCCATATGGGATACTGGCACCGCAGGCGGAGGATTAATCTAGTGCGCCATGGCGCTGGCCCCCAGGTGGTGGGTTAACCTGCTGCAACTCAATGCCTTCCCCTCCTGTCCTTTATGATCTAACATCCTGGTATACTTCTCTATGCTCACTTTATAGAGGAGGAGACTGAGGCACCAAGCAGTGACAGAATGCCTGAGGATGCAATGCTAATAACCAGCAAAAACAGAAATCTATCTAGATAAGAGATACCCAAGAGCCTGTGCTTTCTACCACACTACTGTTCAACTTTCTCCCAACACAAACGTTGCATTTGTGGAAATGGGCATTCGTGTAGGGAGGTGGAAACGGTCGGCTGGATGGAGAGTCCCTCTGCTCAGACTCTTGAAAGACAAATCCAAAAGACAGACCCAGGTAGGTACCAAGGTAGGTGAGACAAGCAGCAAAGGTCTGAAAATCCCAAGAACCACACCAATGCGCCTTGGTGTCTGGCCAGTGGGCAAGGATGCTGAACTTCAGAGAGAACCCTCGGCCCTAAACTAGCATCTAAGAGACAGTTCTTGGGTGGTATTATCCCTACTAGACAAGGACTGGCGTGAGGACTAAGACACGGCAAAACAGTCACATATGAGTAGCTTCTCTCCGTGTCTGTTTTTCAAAAGGGAGAGAGGGAGAGAGAAAGATATCTTCCATACACTAGTTCTCTCCCCCAAATGGCTACAATGGCTAGGGCTGGGCCAGGCTGAAGCCAGGAGCCTGGAACTCATCCAGGTCTCCCATACAGGTGGCAGGGGCCCAAGTACTCAGGCCATCTTCCACTGTCTTCCCAGGCACGTTAGCAGGAAGCTGGATTGGAAACAGAGCAGCTGGGACTCTAACTGGCATTCTGATATGGGATGCTGGCATCACATAGGCCTCACAGGCAGTGGTTTAACTCATTGTGCCACAATGCCAGCCCCTCTCAGTGTTTTAAAGAGAATGATTTTGAGGCTGCCACACAGGTTCTTTCTCTGTGCCTAGAATGCTCATACTACCTCCTCCTCTCTCTAGAAATCCCTGATCACCACACAGGACTCCTCTGGGACGCAATCCTGAGAATTCCCAGAGTTATTCCTTTGTCTTTTATATTCCCCCACTACTACAGCAGTTACTCCCCTGAAAAGCAATCCTGAGCATTTCAAGGCACAGTAATCATTTTGTTTTATTATTTCCAGTTAAAATTAAATCAGGCTGTTAGTCTTTATTCTTCAGAAAAGTCAAGATGCCACTACCATGCAATAAATGCACTTCTTTTTCTTCCTAAAACCATCAAAGAAAAGTAAGCTGATGGGAAGTCAAAAAACCAGGACCAGGATCATGACTGTTGCTTTTTCAGGGGCTTGATATCGCTGTTGCTCCAGGAGCAATTAAAGATGCTCTCCTGATTGGACTTATTGCACTGACTCCACAGGTGCTAGCAATATTCAGAAAATTACAATGCTGGGGCCGGCACCATGGTACAGTGGGTTAAGCTACCACCTGCAGCACCGACATCCCATATGGAGTCATGGCTGCTCCACTTCCAATCTAGCTCCCTGCTAATGTGTCTAGGAAAGCAGTGGAAGATGGCCCAAATCTGTAGGCCCCTACACCCACATGGGAGACTCAATGAAGCTCCTGGCTTTGGCCTGGCCCAATCCCAGCCACTGCAGCCATTTGGGGAGTGGATGGAAGATCTCTCTCTCTCTGTCTCTCTGTAACTCTACCTTACAAATAAATAAAATAAATCTTAAAACAACAATAACAAAAAATACTTACAGTGCTGTGTCTAGCCTCCATGTATGACTTGCCCACACGTTCAGGTCACCAAGACAGGATTAGAGAACTGGAACTTTCCGCCCCATCCTCAACCTCTGGGAAGGCTAAATTGGCCAATGATGTTGTCAATCCTGCCTACATAATGAAACTTGAAAACCCAAAAGGACAGTGTTCAGAGAACTTAGGTGAACATGTAGAAGGTCCTGGAGGGCGGTGGTCCACTCCCTCATGCCTCACTCTATCCATCTCTTCCATTGACTGTATCCTTCACACATCAGCAAACATAAGCCAAGTGCTTCCTTCAGTTCTGTGAACCATTCTGGCCAATTAACGAAACTCAAGGTGGGGTGGGTCTTGGAAACGAATTTATAGCTGGTCAATCAGAAGTGTAGGTAATAACCCACTCCTTGCCACTTGTAACTGAAATGGGGGGCAGTCTTGTGGGACTGAGCCCTTAACTTGCAAGATATCCTGCTGTCTATCTCGAGATAGGTAGTGTTAGAACCGGGTTGAACTGGAGAACACCCAGCTAGTGTCTACTGAAGAACTGCTTGGTGTGTGTGTGTGTAAATACCACCCCCCATGTGCCACATCTAATGTCAGAGGTGTTGTGTTTTTGGTGAAGGAGAGCAGGAAAAACAATTCCGTTTTCCTCTTATACCCTTTCCTGACTTGTTAAAGCACTCTGTTTTGGGAACTACTTCTGGTTATGAAAACTGACAACAAACACTCTCTCCTCTAGATGTGGAGTACCAGGTTAAAGTGACACATCACAGAGCCAGACACACTTAAAATTCAAGTCCAGAGAGGAATTTAGCCTAGTGATTAAGATGTTCCCATCCCACATAAGAGTACCTAGGTTAGATCTCTGGCTCCTGACTCCAGCTTTCTGTTAATGCAATCCTTGGGAGGCAGTGGTGATGGCCCAGGGGACTGGTTACTGCCACCCACATGGGAGACCTGGATTAAATTCCCCACTCCAGGCTTCAGCCTAGACTAGCCCAAGCCAGGCCATTACAGACATTAGGAGAGTAAAGCAACAGATTTGAGCTTCCTGTTTTTCTCTCCCTCACTGCCTCTAAAACAAATTAGCAAAATTTAAAATATTTTTTTAAAAAAATTCAAGTCCATAACCATGAATATCCACCCAAAGCCAGTGAGAGACACTACTGAGTTCCATAACCAAAGTACTTCTTCCTACAGCTTTAGTTTTGTTTATTGCTTCTCATTGCAAATTGCTTCCCTACCCTGAAATTTTTTTCAAAGTTCAGATGAACAATTAACGTCTGACCCTCTAATCCAAAGGTTAGCAGTTTAAGGCAGCAGGCATGCAACACATTCTCACAGTTTCCTTGGAATACAGACACACAGCTATTTGTTTAAGCATCTTTTTGTAAATATATTTTCCTTGGAGCACAGACACTCCCCTTTATTATGTACTTTGTGGGGCTGCTTGAGTGCCACAGTGGCACTACTGAGGAGCTGCAACAGGAACCACAGACAGACCAAACCCATTAGTATCCCGCCCTTTACAGAACAAGTTTACATCCTGGCTTGAATTCTTGATCCCTTTAAATCATACTGCATCATTTTATCTTTTCATGCCAGAGTACAAAAAAGACAACCTCTGTATTGTTCTACTTAAAGCTCATGTCTTTAGGTGAAAACAAACCCTGGATCAGGCAGGAGGCCATGGTTTTGCCTCAAGTGTGGTTTCCCCAGAGTGGAAGAGGTAGTCTCACTTTCTAAGACTCCCCCTCCATCCCTTCCACCCCTAGTCCACCACAGGGTACAAGATAACAGTCAAGGAAACTGCTCTATTCCTGGACTAAAAGCAGTTAAAATGTACCTTGCATTTCTTGAAAGTAAATATCATTAATCAGTAATGAGCTGGCTATACCATTCAGAAGTTGAATAGTATTTGGCTGCTTACTTCTGAAAGCAAAGTTTCCAGAGACACAGGATCCATCTTGCTATAGACATTCCAGAGATTCAAGCTCACATCCTGTAACTGCAGAAGGGCAAAAACATTGAAATAATTAAGTCAATATCACCAGGACAATCAGAATTATTTTCTGATGTTCAGAAATAATTTGGTTTAAATGCAGCATTAGACTAGATCAATTTTTTCATCAAATAGAACCTATACATACTAATGCTTTCCCATTCAAGGGAACTACTTATTCCAGAACCTTTGGTACATCCTTTATGTTCAAGATTGGCATATACATATTTTTACACGTTCATACATACATACACACACACAGTTATTCTATACTTTTGCCTTTAAGATAAAATTCTAATCAAGATAATATATGCCTATGGTTAATAATACAAAGAACTTATAATAACAAATTTTGACCTCTTACTCCAACCTTTCATAAACTCCACTAGTGTCACCCCTCAGAAGCACTTAGAACTTTTTAAACATTTTGCTCTTGCTATTTGCTTCCATATTGTGATATAATATGCTTTTATTACTATTTCTTGATCTACCAATTTAGAAATTATGACATATGGCAAAGCTGTAGCTTTTCTGCACTCATTCTTGATCCTAGTTTTTCTGTACACACACACACACAAATATTTAAAACCTATAACTTGACTATTTGAGCTACGGCAACAATTA